>NC_041392.1:219042417-219079900 GCF_002162155.2 Triticum dicoccoides | reverse complement strand
AGTCGGACGTCGGGGCGACATCACAAAAAGGACTTTAAAAGAAATGCCACAGTCGGGCGTCTTAGCGACACCACATAAAGGGCTTTAAAAGAAATGCCACAATCGGACGTCGGGGCGACATCACAGAAAGGGCTTTAAAGGAAATGCCACAGTCGGGCGTCTTAGCGACACCACATAAAGGGCTTGAAAAGAAAGTAAAATACAACAATGCCACAGTCGGACGTCTGAGCGACATCGTAGAAAAGGCTTTTATTCACAAGTAAATAATACTCATAATAAACATTCAACTTATGAGAATAAATGGGTTAGTCCATTCACAGGAATAATCATTTAACCGGACTTAGCACTCATGCGATTCCCCGGAGTCTCTGTCATCAAAACTGACATTTGATCAGAATAAGATAATATCGATCTTGGACATGGAATAGATGATTTGGAGGAATATATGACTCTGCAGAGTTTGTACAAAATTTTTCCCACAGCCAACGGATTTCCGTAGTCCCGAAGGACTAGTTCCGTTTACGGTTTTTCGGGAGAAAACACAGCTAACCAGTACACACCCATTCTACCTCTCGATGCTAGGAATCACCCTAGACATCGTCCAAGAAAAACTTTTGAGACAGGGAGATCACAATCTCGAATAGCATGGGATCAAATTTATATACGCGCGCTCTAAGGGGTGCCCCCCTCTCGGTCCCAACCGGAAACACCCATGCCCCCTGACCGGATGACTGGCTTTAATCCAGGGCCATGGAACCATCATCACGGCCTCTCCTTTTTGGTGTGTACCAGGAAAGCGGTTTACAACTTACTAAGCCATATTCCTTACGGAAAACCTGTGGTAGTACAAGGAAGGAAAAATGGAAGGAACTGGAATGATACGAGTTGACATTGAAGTCACATAGTCTGGCATAAGCCTGGCATGCTACAACACTGCCATCTTACCCATCCTCATGCCAACACATGGCCATGCATACTCACATCCATCCACTCATGGAACTCACTTGCCTCATCGTCTCAGGTAACAGGGCATTCATCGGTATGTTCATCAACATGCCATAAACTAACTAAATGCAAAACATGCCAAGACACTCATCATATCAAAAGCTCAAACATGCTTGCCTGGTTCGGAGTAGTCGGAGCCTAGCTCGGTGAAGTTCGCGGCTCCGTCACCTCCTTCGGTATCTACGGTATAAAGAAAATATATGCGCTATCGTAAATACCAAGAGGTGCACAAAAAGTATTCCAAATATTTTTCAAATAAATCTGATAAACAACTAGACAAAATTTTAAAGAGAACAGAAAAAGAATCAATCAAAAATACCTTTCTGTTTAAAAGTTATAAAAGTTTTTGCCCAGGGACTCATCTATAATGAAACAGAAAGTTCCCAGGGGCTAGCTTATAAAAACAGAAAACGCTTCGGCGGAAACTACGCCAGCCCAAAGGGAAAGCGCATTTGGCAGAAGGCGTTTTCAGAAAACGCTTCGTTTAGAAAGGACAGAGAGGCTGACAGCGGGTCCCGCCTGTCAGGTTTGAATATACGAACGGGGCGGCAGATTTCGCCGGTGCCCGAGAGACACGGTGGTCACCGGCGGCGATCCACGGCGAGGCAGGGGGATTGGAGGGTACCTCCGTGTTCAGGGCACCTTCCTGCGTCGGTTGGTGGTGGTAGTGGTCGCCGGCGAGCACCACGTCGACGGCGAGCTTTGCTCCGGCGGACGGCGGCTCGGGTGGTCGAGGGACTCGTCGGAGAGAGCTGTGAAGGACAAATTGATGCTGGCGTTAGCTTACTGGGTGCTAGAGGGAGTAACTGACGGGGTTTGGGCGCCGGAGACGGCCTCACCGGAGCGAATCGTGGTGGAGGCCGAGGCAGATCGGGGCGGCCGGAGTTGGGGGAGGAGACCTCCTCGAGGTCCTCCGGGTGGCTTGGAAGAGCTTTGGTGAGGTGTAGAGGTGGTGCGTGCTCGAGAGTGAGCTCGGGGGCCCTTTTTATAGGCGGCCCGAGGCGGTGGCCGTGAACGGGGGTCTCCGGTGAAGGTTACGGCGGCGCAGGGCTTGGTCGGGGATAATTAGGACGTTGGGCGTCATCGTGGAGGTCCACGGTTCCGTTTAGGCGCTAATCGAGCTGGGATTTGGTGCTATGGGCGAATTCGACAGAACGGGGCGGCGCGGGCCCGTCGGCGGCAGTGAGCACGTTCCGTGCGTGCCGGGCCACGGCGACGGTGCCACGGGCGTGCGCTGGCATGCATGAGGCCACGCGGAGAGCAGAGGGGCGTTGGGCGGCGCCGAACGGCGTTGAGCCGCCGTTCCGTCCCCTGTCGGCTGTTACGGGGGTTCGGCCGCTGCAAGACACGCCAGCGCGGGCGGCCAGGGGCGCCACCGACGCTGGGAAGACGCCAAGCGCGCGTGCGGGGGTGCTGGCCAGGGAGAAGAAGCCACGTGCAACGCGCCAAGCGCACTGTCAACGCGTGAGTGAAGCTGACGGACGAAAAACGACACTGAAGTCTGAATTTTCTGAATTTGCAAAGGAACAGTGCAGCTCAGGTGTTCGACAGAATGTTTTTGGCCTCTGGGGATTTTTCCTTGAGCTGATTTTTGGTGGAGTGGCTTCTCATTGCTCCAGTAGGCTGCCTGATTTTTGGTGAAATTTTTGGAGAAGTGTAGATATGAATTTCACCAAATTTGGCAAATCTGGTCCAAACTTGTAGAGACTGAATTTTGAAAAAATTGAAAAGAGAAGGAGTGGATCAAGATGGTTCTGGGTTGTGGGTACAAAGGACTTTCCAGGAGAGTTGGTTTGAGGTCAAAACTCAAATGCAAAAGGGTACTTGCTTTGAAAAACTCTCAGGCTCCAAATAATTTTCAGAAATGATTTGAGTGAAAAGAAAATTAGGATAAAATCCAAAACTTGCTTGGATTAGTTGGGACAGAGAACTTAGGTTGATTACCAGGAGGAGGGGAGGTTTTGGAGGGGTTTTACCACATGGGCAAAATACAAAGTCATGGGTGGTTTTCAAGATATGAAAATCCCAAGTTTTCATAGAGTTTCTTTTTAAAAGAAAAAAGATTAAACTCCCAAAATAAATTTGAGAGGGAACCAACAGAGAAGAAGTTTCAAAGGATCAAACACCATAGCTTGAATAAAAATAAAAACCTTGCCAAAGAAAAGGAAGTTTTTAAGAGGAAGGTTTTCTGGAAAAAATTTAAATGGCCTCTTTTCAAAAACCACAAAGTTTTTGTTGAAAACCAAATAAAAGTTTTGGAGTGTCGCAAGCTTAATGTCATACGCCCGAAGGTTGTCGAATGTAAGACGTAAGTTGTCTATTAGTGTTTTGACGTGCCTAATTTTGATGACGACGTCATCGACGTAAGCTTCTACCGTTTTGCCGATCTGTTTCTCCAGGCATGTTTGAATCATGTGTTGGTATGTGGCGCCGGCATTCTTGAGCCCAAAGGGCATGGTGTTGAAGCAGAATGGCCCATATGGGGTGATAAATGATGTTGCGGCTTGATCGGACTCCTTCATTTTTACTTGATGGTATCCAGAATATGCATCGAGGAAACACAGTGAGTCGTGTCCTGCGGTGGCGTTGATGATTTGATCAATGTGGGGGAGGGGGAAGGGATCCTTAGGGCAAGCCTTGTTGAGGTCTTTGAAATCGAGACACAAGCGCCAGGATTTGTCCTTCTTTGGTACCATCACCAGGTTTGCCAGCCAGTCCGGATGTTTGATTTCTCTAATGAATCCGGCCTCGATGAGTTTGGCCAGCTCCTCCCCCATGGCTTGTCGCTTAGGTTCAGAAAAGCGCCGCAGTGTTTGCTTAACCGGTTTAAATCCCTTTAATATATTGAGGCTATGTTCGGCCAGCTCGCGTGGGATCCTTGGCATATCTGAAGGGTACCAGGCGAATATGTCCTAGTTTTCACGCAGGAATTCACGTAGTGCGGTGTCAACTGTTGGGTTCAGTTGAGCTCCGATAGATGTTGTCTTCTTGGGGTCCGTTGGGTGGACCTGGAATTTGACTATTTCTTCTGCTAGTTTGAAGGATGTGGATTTAGGGCATTTGTCGAGGATCACGTCGTCCCTATTCACTGTGGAGCGTAGTGCGGTTAATTCTTCGGCCGCGAGGGCTTCGAATAGCTCTTCCAGGGCCAGGGATGCGGTTTTGTTTTCAGAGCAGAGTCCTATGTCCGGATCACTGACGAGAGTGATTATACCATTTGATCCGGGCATTTTGAGCTTCATATACCCGTAATGGGGTATGGCCTCAAAGCGTGTAAAAGCATCCCGCCCCAACAGGGTGTGATATCCACTCCTGAAGGGGCCACATGGAAAGTTATTTCTTCGGACCGATAGTTCTCCGGCGTGCCGAATACTACGTCAAGTGTGATTTTGCCCGCATACCACACCTCCCGACTGGGAATAATTCCTCGGAAGGTTGTGTTACTTTGCTTGATGCGGCTCCTGTCTATTTCCACTTTATGGAGTGTGTCCTCATAAATGAGGTTTAGTCCGCTGCCGCCGTCCATGAGAACCTTGGTAAGTCGAAACCCGACCATGATGGGAGTGAGGACTAACACGGCTGGCGCTCGTACTGTTCTGTACTTTGGTTCGTCACCGGTGTTGAATGTTATAGCCGTGTCGTTCCAGTGGTTTATCGCAGCAATTTGGCAGACTTCGGCGAGCTCATGAAGCACCCTTTTGCGCTTGTTGTTTGAAGCGAGTGCCTCAAAGACCATCAATACTCTTGAGTTATCGTCCCCTGGGGGATGCCGTTCTGGGTCATCCTTGATAAGGATGTCCTCGCCGCTCTTGGCTACCTGTCATGGTATCCAACATGCTCTAAGGTTGTGGGTTGCCACGGTATCTGGTGTTGTATGTATTTTGCATGGGCCATCGAGCCACCCCACCAGAACAGTGCCATGCCGCATAGCGGTTTTGTGTTTCTTGACTGTTGGACTGGGCGTGCCGCGAGGGTGCGCCCTTTTCACCTGTAGGGGGAGTTGAGTTGGGACTGACGGTTCCCGGCGAGCTGCCTGAGTTTTCCAGGTGCTCTCCATCGCGTTGTACTTTTGTATGAAGGTTTCTAAGTCAGCGAATTTTAGTATGCGGCGGCGATTATGGCGTTGAGGATTCCTTCGTCCGCGCAATTGTTGCAAAACGCTAATATTGCGTCCTCGTCACGGCAATATTTTACCTTGTCCTTGACAAGGATGAATCTGGCCCAGAAGTGGTGGACCATTTCCTGAGACTGCTGTTTTATGCTCATGAGAGCGTCTATGGCAGGGTGGGTGGGTGAAATTAAATCCGAACCCCGACCTGACCAATTATCCAAAGTCTGACGACCTTCCGGGCTTAATAGTCCGGGTTCTGGAATATCTTCTGATTGTTTAGGACCGCCGTCCGATGCTATGTTCGGAGGGCTGGTCGCATCCTCTCGCGGGTGAGTATCCGGCTCTTCCTGATCGGTGATCCGAACATAGTCCATCTTTGGTATAGAAGAAGACTCGCCGTCCTGCTCCACGACTATCGCAATGTGGTGGGTGACCGGTAGTGTCTCGATTTCTTCTAGATAGGTTTTAGGCCCAATCCGATCGTAGTCTGTGGCTATTCCCAAAGCGGCGATGCGATCTAGGAGTTCGTTCAAAGACGAAAACTATGTCGGATCCATCTTCTTGGAGTGCTCGGAGTTTATGCGAAGGGGGTTTTCGATGGCCCGAGAGGTCATCGTCGGCTCAACGGCCGAACGGGCGATCATAGTAAAGCTGCCCAGCCGGAGGGTTTGGCCCGGGGCCGGAGCTCCCCCGGAGGTGATGTTGTCTTTAAGGACAAGGCGAGCCATCGAGCCTTTCATCGACGGCACGGTGGAACTCTTAATGAAAGCACCAATGTCGGTGTCAAAACCGGCGGATCTCGGGTAGGGGGTCCCGAACTGTGCGTATAGGATCGATGGTAACAGGAGACGGGGGACACGATGTTTACCCAGGTTCGGGCCCTCTCTATGGAGGTAATACCCTACCTCCTGCTTGATTGATCTTGATGAATATGAGTGTTACAAGATTTGATCTACCATGAGATCGTAATGGCTAAACCCTAGAAGCTTAGCCTGTATGACTATGGTAATGAATATATCCTTTCTGGACTAACCCCTCCGATTTATATAGACACCGGGGGGATCTAGGGTTACATAGAGTCGGTTACATAAGAAGGAATCTTCATAGTCGGTCGCCAAGCTTGCCCTCCATGCAAAGGAGAGTCCAATCCGGACATAGGTACAGTCTTCGGCCTTCACGTCTTCACGGCCCATCAGTCCGGCCCATGGATAACAGGCCGGACGCCCGAGGACCCCTTAGTCCAGGACTCCCTCACCCTCCAAAAACAAGTTAGACATCCTCTAATTGTTGTTGCATGTTTTACGTGGCTGCTATGGGTTTGTAGCAAGAACGTTTCTTACCTACGCAAAAGCCACAACGGTGATATACCAATTGCTATTTACCCTTCATAAGGACCCTCTTCATCGAATCTGATCCGACTAAAGTGGGAGAGACAGACACCCGCTAGCCACCTTATGCATCGAGTGCATGTCTGTCGGTGGAACCAGTCTCACGGAAGAGTACGTGTAAGGTCGGTCCGGGCCGCTTCATCCCACAATGCCGCCGAATCAAGATAAGACTAGTAATGGTAAGCAAATTGAACAAATCATTGCCCATAACTACTTTATGTTCTACTCGTGCATAGAATCTATGCATAGACCTAGCTCTGATACCACTATTGGGGAACGTAGTAATAATTCAAAATTTTACTACGGGTCACCAAGATCAATCTAGGAGATGCTAGCAACGAGAGAGAGGGAGTGCATCTTGATAACCAATAAGTATAGGGGATCGCAATAGTTTTCGAGGGTAGAGTATTCAACCCAAATTTATTGGTTCGACACAAGGGGAGCCAAAGATTATTCTCAAGTATTAGCAGCTGAGTTGTCAATTCAACCACACCTGGAAACTTAATATCTGCAGCAAGGTATTTAGTAGCAAAGTAATATGATAGTAGTGTTAACAGTAGCAAAAGTAATATTTTTGGGTTTTGTAGTGATTGTAACAATAGCAACGGAAAAGTAAATAAGCGGAGAACAATATAGGAAAATCTTGTAGGCAATGGATCAGTGATGGATAATTATGTCGGATGCGATTGATCATGTAACAGTTACAACATAGGGTGACACAGAACTAGCTCAAGTTCATCAATGTAATGTAGGCATGTATTACGAATATAGTCATACGTGCTTATGGAAAAGAACTTGCATGACATCTTTTGTCCTACCCTCCTGTGACAGCAGGGTCCTATTGGAAACTAAGGGATATTAAGGCCTCCTTTTAATAGAGTACCAGACCAAAGCATTAACACATAGTGAATACATGAACTCCTCAAACTACGGTCATCACCGGGAGTGGTCCCAATTATTGTCACTTCGGGGTTGCCGGATCATAACACATAGTAGGTGATTATAGACTTGCAAGATAGGATCAAGAACTCACATATATTCATGAAAACATAATAGGTTCAGATCTGAAATCATGGCACTCGGGCCCTAGTGACAAGCATTAAGCATAGCAAAGTCATAGCAACATCAATCTCATAACATAGTGGATACTAGGGATCAAACCCTAACAAAACTAACTCGATTACATGATAAATCTCATCCAACCCATCACCGTCCAGCAAGCCTACGATGGAATTACTCACGCACGGTGGTAAGCATCATGAAATTGGTGATGGAGGAAGGTTGATGATGATGATGGCGACAGATTCCCCTCTCCGAAGCCCCGAACGGACTCTAGATCAGCCCTCCCAAGAGAGTTTAGGGCTTGGCGGCGGCTCCATATCGTAAAATGTGATGAATCCTTCTCTCTAATTTTTTCTCTCCGAACATGAATATATAGAGTCGGAGTTGAGGTTGGTGGAGCGTCAGGGGGCCCACGAGGCAGGGGGGCGCGCCCCCACCCTCGTGGATAGGGTGTGGGCCCCCTGACATGGATTCTTCTTCCATTATTTTTTATATATTCCAAAAATAATCTCCGTTGATTTTCAGGTCATTTCGAGAACTTTTATTTCTGCACAAAAAATAACACCATGGCAATTCTGCTGAAAACAGCGTCATTCCGGGTTAGTTCTATTCAAATCATGCAAGTTAGAGTCCAAAACAAGGGCAAAAGTGTTTGGAAAATTAGAACGTTGGAGACATATCAACTCCCCCAAGCTTAAATCTTTGCTTGTCCTCAAGAAATTTAGTTGATAAAATGAAAGTGATAAAGAAAAACTTTTACAAACTCTGTTTGCTCTTGTTGTTGTAAACATGTAAAGCCAACATTCAAGTTTTTAGCAAGGATTATGAACTAACCACATTCGCAATAATATTTAGGTCTTATGTTTACTCATATCAATGGCATAATCAACTAGCGAGCAATAATAAGAAATCTCGGATGACAACACTTTCTCAAAACAATCATAATATGATATAACAAGATGGTATCTCTCTAGCCCTTTCTGAGACTGCAAAACATAAATGCAAAGCACCTTTAAAGATCAAGGACTGACTAGACATAGTAATTCACGGTAAAAGAGATCCAGTCAGGTCATACTCAATGTAAACTAACAGTAATGGATGCAAATGACAGCGGTGCTCTCCAACTGGTGCTTTTTAATAAGAGGATGGTGACTCAACATAAAAGTAAATAGATAGGCCCTTAGCAGAGGGAAACAGGAATTTGTAGAGGTGCCAGAGCTCGGTTTTGAAATAGATATGAATAATATTTTAAGCGGTATACTTTCATTGTCAACATAACAACCGAGATATCTCGATATCTTCCATGCTACACACATTATAGGCGGTTCCCAAACAGAATGGTAAAGTTTATACTCCCCCTCCACCAACAAGCATCAATCCATGGCTTGCTCGAAACAACGAGTGCCTCCAACTAACAAGAGTCCCGGGGGAGTTTTGTTTGCATTCATTTTGATTTGATTTGCATAAAGCATGGGACTGGGCATCCCGGTGACCAGCCATTTTCTCGTGAGTGAGGAGCGGAGTCCACTCCTCTTGAGAATAACCCGCCTAGCATGGAAGATACAAACATCCCTAGTTGATACATGAGCTATTCGAGCATACAAAACAGAATGTTTATTTGAAGGTTTAGAGTTTGGCACATACAAATTTACTTGGAACGGCAGGTAGATACCGTATATAGGTAGGTATGGTGGACTCATATGGAACAACTTTGGGGTTTATGGAGTTGGGTGCACAAGCAGTATTCCCGCTTAGTACAAGTGAAGGCTAGAAAGAGACTGGGAAGCGACCATCTAGAGAGCGACAACAATCATGAACATGCATTAAAGTTAATCAACACCGAATGCAAGCATGAGTAGGATATAATGCACCATGAACATAAATATCGTAGAGGCTATGTTGATTTTGTTTCAACTACATGCGTGAACATGTGCCAAGTCAAGCCACTCGAATCGTTCAAAGGAGGATACCGCCCTATCATACCACATCACAACCATTTTAATAGCATGTTGGCATGCAAGGTAAACCATTATAAGCTCCTAGATAATTAAGCATGGCATAAGAAACTACAATCTCTAATTGTCATTGCAAATATGTTTCTTTCATAATAGGCTGAATCAGGAATGATAAACTAATCATATTTACAAAAACAAGAGAGGTCCAGTTCATACCAGCTTTTATCATCTCAATAAGTTCATCATATAATCATCATTATTGCCTTTCACCTGCACGACCGAACGGTGTGGATAATAATAATAGTGCACGTGCATTGGACTAAGCTGGAATCTGCAAGCATTCAATTCTAGAGAGAGAAGACAAGGTAATATTTGCTCTTTGTTAGATCAACAATAAAGCATATAAGAGCCACTCAACATTTTCATTATGGTCTTCTCCTCTCGACCCCCAAAGGAAAGAAACAAAACTATTTACACGGGAAAGCTCCCAACAAGCAAAAGAAGAATGAGAAATCTTTTTGGGTTTTATTTTAATTATTACTACTACAGCATGAAAAGTAAACTAGCTAAAAGCTACAACTATTTTTTTTGTTTTTCTTAAGGTTTATCAAACACACAAGAAGAAAGCATAAAAAAGGGAAATAAACTAGCATGGATATTACAATGAAAAAGTATGAGCACCGACAACTAGCATGAGTGTGTGAAAAGGAATGTAATGTCGGTGGGAAATACGTACTCCCCCAAGCTTAGGCTTTTGGCCTAAGTTGGTCTATGCCCATGGATCAAAGTGGCCCTCTTGGGTGTAAGGAGGAGTGTCTTCTGGGTGCCACTGGTTGGCGATCTCCTCCGGATCCCACTGGTAAACTAACTGTCGATAAGGGTCCAAGGGTGGTTCCGGCTCAGGCTCTGGAGCTGGTGTCACGCTCCAGTATGCATAAACGTCCTCCGACAAAACAAGGTACTTGCCTGAAAATATGTTAAACAAAGAGGGAGCAGGCAAGGTAATAGTCTCAAAGTTATTCTTACCAAAAATCAGTCTGTAGTTAAGCAACTTTTTCTTATTCTTAACAATAAAATCATGCGCTATCATGCTCTTATAATCTAGAAAAATATTAGGCAACAACTTTTCCTCTTTATCATAATGCCTAATAGGTATGTTAAAGTGTGCATCTAGGCGCGAGGCAAAGATGCCTCCAAGGACGGGGCCCTTAGTACGGTTCAGGTTTAACCTCTTAGCAACAATAGCGCCTAAACTAAAGGTAGTATCTTGAAACAAGGCATGGCGCAAAATAACAATATCAGGAGCACTAAGGTTCCCACTGTTCCCGCGACCAATTAGGCATCTACTAGCAAATATTGAAAAGTAACATAGAACAGGAAAATGTATGCTAGTGATTCTTGCGTCGGAAACTTTCCTCGTTTCCCCTACAGCAATCATATTAATAAATACCTCCACATCATCACGATGTGGTTCCTCTATGCTGCCCTCAAAAGGCATCAAACAAACCCGAAAGAAATCACGAAGTGACATCTCCTTATGCTCATCATATAAATAAAATTCCAACGGAGGTGATGAGCTCCTAGCATGGAAATGAAAGTTTTGCACAAAGATATTGGTGAGTAAGAGATACTGTTCGCGTTGGTCGTGGAGGAAGGCGGCGAGGCCTGCATTCTCAGCCAAATAATAAAAATCTTCATGAATACCGGCTTCTCTCAAGAAATCATCACAAGGCCATTCACACGGCCAAACCTCCGCAGTACGGGAGAGATTATACTTGGGCTTCTTGTTCTCTTCACTTTGCTTATCTTTCGAGCTTCGGCTCGATGAGCCCCTCAAAAATCTCTTCATCTTTTTCTGAAAATTTTAGTAACTTCAAAATAAAAGTGAACCAAACTCAACAAAATTGATAGCAATTACTCCCACAAGTGCCTAGAGACTATATCATGCATTAAGACTACTTTTGACCACATAAATTTGACATGCAAGCTCAAGAACAGGGTCACCTAAGTAGAAAAAATTTGCAACAAATAATGCACTAGAACAAAAACTAATTGGACCATTGGAGGAGTCACATACCAAATAACAATCCCCCAAAGCAGTTTTGTGAATGGAGCTTTGAGCAAGGAGATCGAAAATGGCAGCAAGATGAGCTAGAACTCGTTGTTGAGCTGGTTGGTGATTTTTTGGGAGTAAGAAGGAGTGTCTGGTGGCTGGAATAAGTGGAGGGGGGCCACTAGGGGCCCACGAGGCAGGGCGCGCCCTGGACCCTCGTGTCCAGGTGTTGGCTCCCCCTGATGTGTTCTCAGTGCTATATATTCTCGAATATTCCAGAAAAAATCATATTAAATTTTCAGGGCATTTGGAGAACTTTTATTTTCGAGGTATTTTTTATTGCACGGATAATTCAGAAAACTGACAGAAAATACTATTTTTGCTTTATTTAATATAAATAATAGAAAGTACAAGGAGGGTACAGAAAGTTGTGCCTTCTAACTTCATCCATCTCATGCTCATCAAAAGGAATCCACTAACAAGGTTGATCAAGTCTTGTTAACAAACTCATTCCGAATAACATGGAACCGGAGAAATTTCGAATAACACTATGTTACCTCAACTGGGATATGCACATCCCCAACAATAAGAATATCATATCTCTTTGTGAAAGTAGGAAGAGGAAATTCAAAACCTCCAATAGTAATTGATGGAATTTTTCCAATAGAATTGATACTGTGGACTTGAGGTTGTTTCCTCAGAAAGTGTACCGTATGCTCATTACCATTGACATGAAAAGTGACATTGCCTTTGTTGCAATCAATAATAGCCCCTGTGGTATGCAAAAAGGGTCTTCCAAAAATAATAGACATACTATCGTCCTCGGGAATATCAAGAATAACAAAGTCTGTTAAAATAGTAACGTTTGCAACCACAACAGGCACATCCTCACAAATACCGACAGGTATAGCAGTTGATTTATCAGCCATTTGCAAAGATATTTCAGTAGGTGTCAACTTATTCAAATCAAGTCTACAATATAAAGAGAGAGGCACAACACTAACACCGGCTCCAAGATCACATAAAGCAGTTTTAACATAGTTTCTTTTAATGGAGCATAGTATAGTTGGTACTCCTGGATCTCCAAGTTTCTTTGGTATTCCACCTTTAAAAGTGTAATTAGCAAGCATGGTGGAAATTTCAGCTTCCGGTATCTTTCTCTTATTTGTAACAATTTCCTTCATATATTTAGCATAAGGATTCATTTTAAGCATACCAGTCAAACGCATACGCAAAAACATAGGTCTAATCATTTCATCAAAGCGCTCAAAATCCTCATCATCCTTTTCTTAGATGGTTTAGGAGGAAAAGGCATGGGTTTCTGAACCCATGGTTCTCTTTCTTTACCGTGCTTCCTAGCAACAAAGTCTCTCTTATCACAACGTTAATTCTTGGATTGTGGGTTATCAAGATCAACAGCAGGTTCAGTCTCTACATCATTATCATTTCTAGGTTGAGCATGAACATGAACATCATTATTAACATTATCACTAGGTTCATGTTCATTACCAGATTGTGTTTCAGCATCAGAGATAGAAATATCATTAGGATTCTCAGGTGTGTCAACAACAGGTTCACTAGAAGCATGCAAAGTCCTATCATTTTTCTTTTTCTTCCTTTTAGAAGGACTAGGTGCATCAACGTTATTTCTTTGAGAATCCTGCTCAATTCTCTTAGGGTGGCCTTCAGGATACAAAGGTTCCTGAGTCATTTTACCACCTCTAGTCATAACTCTAACAGGATTATCATTCTTCTTATTATTTAAATCATTGAGCAAATCATTCTGAGCTTTAAGTACTTGTTCTGCTTGAGTGGTAACCATAGAAGCATGTTTACTAATAAGTTTAAGTTCACCTTTAACATTAGCCATATAATCACTCAAGTGTTCAATCATATAAGCATTATGTTTCAGTTTTCTACCAAAATAAGCATTAAAGTTTTCTTGTTTAACAATAAAATTATCAAACTCATCTAAGCATTGGCTAGCACACTTATTACGAGAATTTACCTTTACTACCTGTGTCGGGTTATCAAGAACATGTATTTCTTCAATAGGTGACGAATTAAGACCATGTATTTCTTCAACAGGAGGTAAATTCTTAACATCTTCAGCTTTTATACCTTTTTCTTTCATAGATTTCTTTGCCTCTTGCATATCTTCAGGACTGAGAAATAGAATACCCCTTTTCTTCGGAGTTGGCTTAGGAGTTGGTTCAGGAAGTGTCCAATTATTTTCATTAGTCAACATATTATTCAATAGAATTTCAGCTTGATCAACTGTTCTTTCTCTGAAAACACAACCAGCACAACTATCCAGGTAATCTCTGGAAGCATCGGTTAGTCCATTATAAAAGATATCAAGTATTTCATTTTTCTTGAGATGATGATCATGCAAAGCATTAAGTAATCGGAGAAGCCTCCCCCAAGCTTGTGGGAGACTCTCTTCTTCAATTTGCACAAAATTATATATTTCCCTTAAAACAGGTTGTTTCTTATGAGCGGGGAAATATTTAGCAGAGAAGTAATAAATCATATCCTGGGGACTACGCACACAACCAGTATCAAGAGAATTAAACCATATCTTAGCATCACCCTTTAATGAGAACGGAAATAATTTAAGGATATAATAGTAGCAAGTTTTCTCATCATTAGTGAATAGGGTAGCTATATCATTTAATTTAGTAAGATGTACCACAACAGTTTCGGATTCATAGCCATAAAAAGGATCAGATTCAACCAAAGTAATTATCTCAGGATCAACAGAGAAATCATAATCCTTATCAGTAACAAAGATAGGTGAAGTAGCATAAGCAGGATCATATTTCATTCTAGCATTCAGAGATTTTTCTTTCAGCTTAGCTAATAGTTTCTTAAGATCACTTCTATCATTGCAGGCAAGAAAGTCTCTAGCAGTTTTTTCATCCATAACATAACCCTCAGGAACAACAGGCAATTCATATCTAGGGGGAGAATCTTCATCATCAATTTCAATAATTTCATTCTCTCTAGCCCTAGCAAGTTGTTCATCAAGAAATTCACCAAGTGGCATAGTAGTATCAAGCATAGAAGTAGTTTCATCATAAGTATCATGCAAAGAAGAAGTGGCATCATCAATAACATGCGACCTATCAGAATCAATAGCATGTGTAGGTGTCACAAGTTTACTCATAACAGAAGGTGAATCAAGTGCAGAGCTAGATGGCAGTTCCTTACCTCCCCTTGTAGTTGAGGGGTAGATTTTGGTTCTTTGATCTTTCAAGTTCTTCATAGTGATAAGCAGATATAAATCCCAAGTGACCCAAAGAATAGAGCTATGCTCCCCGGCAACGGCGCCAGAAAATGGTCTTGATAACCCACAAGTATAGGGGATCGCAATAGTTTTCGAGGGTAGAGTATTCAACCCAAATTTATTGATTCGACCCAAGGGGAGCCAAAGAATATTCTCAAGTACTAGCAGCTGAGTTGTCAATTCAACCACACCTAGAAACTTAATATCTGCAGGAAGGTATTTAGTAGCAAAGTAATATGATGGTAGTGGTAACGGTAGCAAAAGTAATATTTTTGGGTTTTGTAGTGATTGTAACAATAGCAACGGAAAAGTAAATAAGGAAGAACAATATAGTAAAAGCTCGTAGGCAATGGATCAGTGATGGATAACTATGTCGGATGTGATCGATCATGTAACTGTTACAACATAGGGTGACACCAGAACTATCTCCAGTTCATCAATGTAATGTAGGCATGTATTCCGAATATAGTCATACGTGCTTATGGAAAAGAACTTGCATGACATCTTTTGTCCTACCCTCCCGTGGCAGCAGGGTCCTATTGGAAACTAAGGGATATTAAGACCTCCTTTTAATAGAGTACCGGACCAAAACATTAACACATAGTGAATACATGAACTCCTCAAACTACGATCATCACCGGGAGTGGTCCCGATTATTGTCACTTCGGGGTTGCCAGATCATAACACATAGTAGGTGACTATAGACTTGCAAGATAGGATCAAGAACTCACATATATTCATGAAAACATAATAGGTTCAGATCTGAAATCATGGCACTCGGGCCCTAGTGACAAGCATTAAGCATAGCAAAGTCATAGCAACATCAATCTCAGAACATAGTGGATACTAGGGATCAAACCCTAACAAAACTAACTCGATTACATGATAAATCTCATCCAACCCATCACCGTCCAGCAAGCCTAAGATGGAATTACTCACGGACGGCGGTGAGCATCATGAAATTGGTGATGGAGGAAGGTTGATGATGATGATGGCGACGGATTCCCCTCTCCGGAGCCCCGAATGGACTCCCGATCAGCCCTCCCGAGAGAGTTTAGGGCTTGGCGGCGGCTCCGTGTCGTAAAACGCGATGAATCCTTCTCTCTATTTTTTTCTCCCCGAACACGAATATATAGAGTTGGAGTTGAGGTCGGTGGAGCGTCAGGGGGCCAGGAGGCAGGGCGCGCGCCCCCACCCTCATGGACAGGGTGTGGGCCCCTTGACATGGATTCTAGTTCCAGTATTTTTTATATATTCCAAAAATAATCTCCGTTGATTTTCAGGTCATTCCGAGAACTTTTATTTCTACACAAAAATAACACCATGGCAGTTCTGCTGAAAACAGCGTCAGTCCGGGTTAGTTCCATTCAAATCATGCAAGTTAGAGTCCAAAACAAGGGCAAAAGTGTTTGGAAAAGTAGATATGTTGGAGACGTATCACATCTTCATACCCTTGAAGATCGCTAACCGGAAGCGTTACAAGAACGCGGTTGATGGAGTCGTACTCGCGACGATTCAAATCGCGGAAGATCCGATCTAGCGCCGAATGGACGACGCCTCCGCGTTCAACACACATACAGCCCAGGGGCGTCTCCTCCTTCTTGATCCAGCAAGGGGAGAGGAGAAGTTGAGGGAGAACTTCGGCAGCACGACGGCGTGGTGGTGGTGGTGGAGCTCGTGGTTCTCCGGCAGAGCTCCGCTAAGCACTACGGGGGAGGAGGTGTTGGAGGAGGGAGGGGCTGCGCCAGGGAAGGGGTGCGGCTGCCCTCTCTCCCCCTCACTATATATAGGGGAAGGGGGGAGGAGGAGGCGCCCTAGGGTTTCCCTAGGGCCGGCGGCCAAGGCAGATTGGATCTCCCTAGGGAAATCCTAGGGAGACTTGCCCCCCAAGCCAAGCCAGGTGGAGGCTTGCCTCCCAAGCCAGGTGGAGGTGCCCAACCTCTCCAAGTTATGTGAGATGGGGTGGGATGGGCGCACAGCCCCTTAGTGGGCTGATGTGCCCCCTCCCCTTGGCCCATAAGGCCCCTCAACGCTTGTCGGGGCCTCTGAAACTCCTTTCGGTCATGCTGGCCATAGACTGGTACCACCGGAACACTTCTGGACTCCAATACCCTTCATCCAATATATCTATCTTCACCTCCGGATCATTTCGGAACTCCTTGTGACGTTCGGGATCTCATCCGGGACTCCGAACTACCTTCAGTAACCACATAATATTCCCGTTTCAACTCTAGCGTCACCGAACCTTAAGTGTGTTGACCCTACGGGTTCAGGAACCATGCAGACATGATCGAGACACCTCTCCGGCCAATAACCAATAGCGGGATCTGGATACCCATATTGGCTCCCACATGTTCCACGATGATCTCATCGGATGAACCACGATGTCGAGGATTCAACCAATCCCGTATACAATTCCCTTTGTCCATCAGTATGTTACTTGCCCGAGATTCGATCGTCGGTATCCCAATACCTCGTTCAATCTCGTTACCGGCAAGTCTCTTTACTCGTTCCGTAACGCATGATCCCATGGCTAACTCCTTAGTCACATTGAGCTCATTATGATGATGCATTACCGAGTGGGCCCATAGATACCTCTCTGTCATACGGAGTGACAAATCCCAGTCTCGATTCGTGCCAACCCAACAGACACTTTCGGAGATACATGTAGTGCACCTTTATAGCCACCTAGTTACGTTGTGACATTTGATACACCCAAAGCACTCCTACGGTATTCGGGAGTTGCACAATCTCATGGTCTAAGGAAATGATACTTGACATTAGAAAAGCTCTAGCAAACGAACTACACGATCTTGTGCTATGCTTAGGATTGGGTCTTGTCCATCACATCATTCTCCCAATGTTGTGATCCCCTTATCAGCGACATCCAATGTCCATGGTCAGGAAACCATAACCATCTATTGATGAACGAGCTAGTCAACTAGAGGCTTACTAGGGACATGTTGTGGTCTATGTATTCACACATGTATTACGGTTTCTGGTTAATACAATTATAGCATGAACAATAGACAATTATCATGAACAAGGAAATATAATAATAACCATTTTATTATTGCCTCTAGGGCATATTTCTAACATGTTCCATCAGCCTTCTTTTTAATTTTGTATACCCACTTACAATCTATAATATTCCTCCCTGACTTTGGTGGAACTAAATGCCAAGTTCGGTTTTTCATTAAAGCCATTCTTCCAATTTTTGTCATGCAATGCTTCTAGCACATTCTGTGGCTCACCAGAGGATGCAAAGTTTCCAAACCTAAAGTTTTTGTCATACCTGACCGTGCCATCCTTGGGCACTAAAGGTTTGGTAATACCTCACTGTGAATGAGTAACACGCGTGGATATGGTTTGTGTAGCCACAGCAGATCCAGGAACAGGCACAGAGGATCCCATTCCTCGTATTGGCACAGGTGAATCAGCCTCGGCTGCCATGTGCGTCCCTCGTACTAACGCATGTGAATCAGCCTCGGGATCAATGATCTCCCTGGGGTTGTCGGTTGGTGATGGCGACACATGAGCACGGGTCCACGGCGGGCTGTCAGGGCCATCATTACACCGTGGGCCAGGCGCACCAGCCCCAGTCGGCTCTTGACACGTCACGCGGTGTGACGAGGGCGAGTTGCCCCCATCCGACCGCACTGACGCGCCGGATTGCATGGCGCACGCTGACGGGCTGGATCCCCCATGCGTGGCTAGCGGTGTTAGAGGATCACTCCCGGGATCCGCGTCGGGCCCGCCTGCGCCATCTGCACCTGATCTCTCGGGATCGGTGTTGTCAGCCGGATCTTCCTCATGTCCGGCGACTGTACAGCCCTGTCTTTGCATAAAATCATGGCTCGGAACAGCAAATTTTTCACTGTTTTCATTAGTAGCATCAGCATGGCTATTAAGCAAGTGATCATCAGCATATGTTTTGCCCCCATGATCAGTAGGATTAGTAGTTCCGGAGATAGTAGGAGGATTTCTGCTCGAAGACGAGCCCCTGCATTCGGATGTAAGGCAGCAAAGGGAAAAACGGTCTCATCGAAAACCACATCCCTGGAAATATAGACTCGCCCGGTGGAAATATCTAGGCACTTAAAGCCTTTATGAAGATTGTTGTGCCCCAAGAAGGCACACTGCTTGGAATAGAACTGAAGTTTATGTGTGTTATAAGGTCGTAGGTTGGGCCAGGAGGCACATCCAAAGATACGGAGGGCCGGGTAATTAGGTTTTTCATGAGACAACTTCTCAAGGGGTGTTTCAATGTTGATGGCTTTGCTTGGAAGCCTGTTAATAAGATATGTGGCCGCAATGAAGGCCTCATCCCAGAACATCAGAGGCATAGATGCTTGAGCAAGAAGGAAGAGTCCAACTTCGACAATGTGTTGATGTTTTTGCTCAGCTGACCCGTTTTGCTGGTGAGCATGAGGGCAGGAGACATGATGTGATATACCAATCCGAGTAAAAAGGAATTTAACTTAACATATCCCCCCCCCCCCGCGCGCAATCGGTCTGAAGGGCTAGAATTTTGTGATCAAACTGTCTCTCAACAAGATTCTGAAAGTCATGAAATTTTTGAAAAACTTCAGACTTATGTTTGATTAGGTAGATCCATGTGAACTTACTGAAATCATCTATGAAGCTCACATAGTATTTTTTTTCTACCTACAGATTCAACAGCAGGTCCCCATACATCAGACAAAATGAGTTCCAAAGGAAACTTTGATTCACTTATTGATTTTGGATAAGGCAGTTGATGGCTTTTGCCTTTTTGACAAGAATCACAAATAAAATCGATGTTCAATAGCTTGACACACGGGAGCTTATTCTGACTAATTATTTTGCTAACAATGTTAGATGAAGGATGTCCTAGGCGCTGGTGCCACCTATCCAAGGAGGGAGTGACACTGAGCGCTTGCTTCTTGGCGCCTTGTCCCGTGTGTTTGACAGGGTATAGACCTCTTCTACCCCTGCCTTTGAGAAGAACCCTCCTTGTTTCCTGGTCCTTCACAAAAAAAGAATAGGGATGAATTTCAACAAAGGAGTCGTTGTCAACGGCAAGACGACTAGCAGATATTAGACCTTTGTTTGCTTCGGGTACGTGGAGAATGTTGTTTAGATGCAGATCACGATCTTGAGTACGAATAGCTGAATGACCAACATGTTTAATAACGTTACCTGAACCACTTGCGGTGTGAATCTGTTCATTGCCGGTGTAGCGGTCGCGTACGGTCAGCTTCTCCAAGTCTCCCGTGATGTGGTCGGTGGCACCACTGTCCAAGTACTAGTTGGTGTCCACCCCGTACTGCGGTGCAACAAGGTTGGCCGACTTCTCCTCCACACCTTGGTAGGATTCGTCGTAGCGTTTCTAGCACTTCCAAGATGGATGGCCCATCTTTCCACACATCTGGCATTGGACCCTGGGAGCGGAGGCGTGATTGTTGTTGAAGTTGCCTCCGCTGCTGCTGTTGTCGTCGTTGTGTGTGCCATCGTGATAACCCACAAGTATAGGGGATCAATTGTAGCCTCTTTCGATAAGTAAGAGTGTCAAACCCAACGAGGAGCTAAAGGTAGAACAAATATTCCCTCAAGTTCTATCGACCACCGATACAACTCTATGCATGCTTAACGTTTGCTTTACCTAGAACAAGTATGAAACTAGAAGTACTTTGTAGGTGTAACGGGATAGGTTTGCAAGATAATAAAGAGCATGTAAATAAAAAGTAGGGTTTGTTTAGATGAAGATACAACTAAGTTAGTTTTAGTAGAGAGCTTGTTGTCACACAAGAAAGTTATTTGTCCCTAGGCAATCGATAACTAGACCGGTAATCATTATTGCAATTTTATTTGAGGGAGAGGCATAAGCTAACATACTTTCTCTTCTTGGATCATATGAACTTATGATTGGAACTCTAGCAAGCATCCGCAACTACTAAAGATCATTAAGGTAAAACCCAACCATGGCATTAAAGCATCAAGTCCTCTTTATCCTACACGCAACAACCCCCTTACTTGGGTTTATGCTACTGTCACTCAAGCAACCCACTATAAGCGAATCATGAACGTATTGCAACACCCTACAGTGGGAATCCCTCACGCTTGCGCGACACGGAGAGCACCATAGGACAGCACCAATAATAAAACATGCAACTCAAAACAATCACAATCATCAATTAACCCATAGGACAAAACGGATCTACTCAAACATCATAGGATAGCCATACATCATTGGGAAATAATATATAGCGTTGAGCACCATGTTTAAGTAGATATTACAGCGGGTAAAAGAGGGGTTACACCGCTGCATAGAGGGGGGAAGAGTTGGTGATGACGGCGGTGAAGTTGTTGGTGTAGATCGTTGTTGCAATGATGGCCCCCGCGGCGTTCCGGCGCCACCGGGAGAGAGGAGGAGAGAGCCCCCCTTCTTGTTCTTCTTCCTTGACCTTCTCCCTAGATGGGAGAAGGGTTTCCCCTCTGGTCCTTGGTCTCTGTCGGTGTCAAAACCGGCGGATCTCGGGTAGGGGGTCCCGAACTGTGCGTCTAGGTCGGATGGTAACAGGAGGCAGGGGACACTTTGTTTTACCCAGGTTCGGGCCCTCTCGATGGAGGTAAAACCCTACTCCTGCTTGATTAATATTGAAGATATGGGTAGTACAAGAGTAGATCTACCACGAGATCAAGGAGGCTAAACCCTAGAAGCTAGCCTATGGTATGATTGTGTATGGAGTTGATCCTCTACGGGCTACAACCCTCCGGCTTATATAGACACCGGATAGGGTTAGGGTTACATAGAGTCGGTTACAATGGTAGGAGATCTTGAATATCGCATCGCCAAGCTTGCCTTCCACGCCAAGGAAAGTCCCATCCGGACACGGGACGAAGTCTTCAATCTTATATCTTCATAGTCCAGGAGTCCGGCTGAAGGTATAATCCGGCTACCCGAACACCCCCTAATCCAGGACTCCCTCAGTAGCCCCTGAACCAGGCTTCAATGACGACGAGTCCGGCGCGCAAATTGTCTTCGGCATTGCAAGGCGGGTTCCTCCTCCAAGTCCTTCGTAGAAGATGGTAAACACTAAGAGTAGTGTCCGGCTCTGTAAAATAAGTTTCCACATATTGCCATAGAGAGAATAATATTAACACAAATCAAATCTGCTGACGTATTCTGCAGTGCTCCATCACACTACAGCCAAGTCTTTTACTCGAATCGTTTTTACTTTTCCACCTCAGCATGTTTTGCGAGGCAGTTTCCTTGGCACGTCTTGTTAAAGCAGAGATCGTGTCCCCTTTACTTACGGGATTCTCATCAATACGGACATGGGTAACCCATTCGTGCCATTTATCACGGCGCTCGGGAGGCAAGTGAGTTTTATTAGGCAAGTGGGGACGCATAACCGCATCTGCCTATATAAGGGGATAAGGATCCACCCTATTTACCTACGCCTTCTTCCTCCCTTGCCTACCCATCTCTCGCGCACCCGAGCTCCAGCGCCCAAGCCCGCACTTCCCACCTCAACCTTCTCCAGCAATGTCCGGAGCGGGAGGCAAATGGATGGTCTCCACCGTTACGGAGGACAAAATCAAGAAGCTAAGGAAGGTCGGGTATCTGTCCAAGGACATCGCGCACCGGCTTCCCGAGAAGGGACATCTTATCCCCACCCAAGGCCCCATGAGAGGGTGGTATTTCTCCTCCACTTGCTCCGCAGACTGGGTTTTCCACTCCACCCATTTGTCCGGGGGCTCATGTTCTACTACGGCCTGGATTTCCACGATCTGGCTCCGAACTTCATCCTCAGCATCTCGGCGTTTATCGTCGTGTGTGAGGCCTTTCTCCGCGTCCGCCCCCATTTCGGCCTCTGGCTCAAGACTTTCAACGTCAAGCCCAAGGTGGTGAGCGGCAGCCAGGCGGAGTGCGGAGGCGCCATGGCGGGCAAGATGGCCAACGTCCTATGGTTCGAGGGCTCTTTCGTGGAGACCCTAAAGGGATGGCAATCCGGGTGGTTTTATATCACCGAGCCACGCGATCGGGAATGGACCGCGGTCCCTGAGTTCCGATCCGGACCCCCCACGCGGCTTGTGTCCTGGAAAGAGACGGGCCTGTCATGGGGCGACGAGAAAGAGGTGACCGGATTGCAAACATGCATCCGGTCCCTGGTGAACAAGCCAATCCGGCTTGTCAACATAATCCAGGTTATGATCGTCCGCCGGATCCTCCCGTGCCAACACCGGGATTTCAATCTGTGGGAGTTCAACTCGGCGCAGCATCAAACCCTCAGCAGGCTCTTCGACACAACGTTCGAAGATGCCTGGAAGATGCTATTCAAGGGCGCCGAGGCTCCCGTATCTGCTTCCGAGGACCGCGGATATAGCTCACAGCGTCACGCTAGCAAGGTATGCTATCTACACCTGTTACAGGATGTTCAAGCTTTTTTCATAGTTTGACTCTATGCGGGATCTAAACTCCCTTGCCTTTGACAGGCTTGGCGGGCGATGGCCGAACCGATTAACTGTCCAGCTCCGCTGCCCGAAGACCCAGCCCCAGCTCTACTGGTGAAGCTGCTGACTCCGGCGCCTTATGTGGTGCCGGAGAAGAAGGCTAAGAAGAAGAAGACCACGGGGACTCGAAAGAGTACCCGTAATGTGGTGTTGTCGGACTCGTCATCCGGCGAGTCCGAGACGCCCTCCTCCCATGAAAACGAGGAGGAGGAAGAAGAAACCTCTCCCCCTCCAGCGGGGGGAGGAAAGAAGAGGGAGGCTGCCCCAGCTGGGGAGGCCGAGGGGTCCAGGAAGAGGAAGACCCCTCCGCCGGACTATTCCCCCGATGCCGAAGAAGACGAAGAGGAGTGGCCGGACAGGGCCAAGCGTCCGGCGAAATCGTAAGTTCGGATATCAGAGTAACTCGTGATGTTCCTTTGTTGCACAGCTTTGCCTAATGTCGATGATACTTATGCAGCCCGCCCCGGGCCGAACTCAACGAGTCGTCGAGCGGCTCCCTGGATTCATCGGACGTGAACTCCGTTCCGCCCGCTGTCTCCCCCCGCACTGCGGACGACGCCGAAGTGGTGTCGCGACAAGCTCCGGGGCAGGAGGAGGTGGTCCTGGAGGAGCCGCAAGGCAACCTCCCGGACTCCAGGAGTAAAGGGGACAAGACCCCCCAGGGCTCCAAGTCCAGCCTTAAGCCGGACACCGTGCCAGAATCTTCAATGATTCCGGACCGCGGTAGGCGAGCTCCTTCCAAGAGGAGCAAGTCTTCTGAGCCGGCAACCTCCATCCAACCAGACGTGCTGGACAATCTGCTGGAGGTGCTTGAAGGCGCCTCCATCAACGAGGAGCACCGTACTATTATGAGTACGGTGATCCAGAAGGTCCAGTCCGCCAAGAGCGGGCTGAGTGAAGCTTGCGCTAGCCTCCTAACAGGCTTCGAGGTAAGTAAAAATATGTAAAATATTACCGCATAGATAGTAGCCCCTGATGCTCTATTTGGCGTTCGGAAAGAAAAGCCGAATAGAGGATCTATTAAATTTCGCAGGAGTCTAACAATAAAGAGTCAATATGCGTATGCAGGCTTCGCTGCTGTCCACCATTGCACTGACTGCGGAGGTGGGTGTCCTGAAACAGGGACTCGAGCGGTCCAAGCAAGAGCTCAGCCTTGCCAAGCGGCAACTCGAGGAGAAAGAAGGTAAGAGATACCTTACAGAAATAAGTGCCTATAGAGAGGCGTGATTGCAAAAAATAACAGGATTGTACTGCTTATTGTAGGGGCCATGACTGAGGTGGCGACCCTCAAGCAGGTGTTGTCTGAGGCCAAAAAGAAAACGGCCGCGGAGCGCACCGAGCGAGAAAAACTTGGGGCTCAGGTCGGCGAGGTGCAGCAAGAGCTTCAGGCTCTCATGAGAAAACATGAGAGTTTGGAGCTTGAGTCAGAGACCCGAGCGTCCGAGCTTGTGGTGGCCCTTGAGACTGCCAAGTCTGCCAAGGCCGAAGCCCAAAAGGCCCTCTGAGAGTTGGAGGATATGAAGAAGATAGCAGTGGGTAAGGCATTCGTTATGCAAAGCAGAAATATAAAAGTAAACTACTTGTTACTTACCCGAATCCGGAATTCTCCAGGGGCATTCGCAGATCTTCCCCGCAGCGTATCCGATGCCGCTGCATTCTACCGAGCTAAAGAGGGCAGCTCGACGGAGAAGGTGTTCTGGTCTCAGTATGCTGAGGCCGGACACCCTGTGCCCTTGGGCGACCAGCTGAAATAGCTGGTCGAACTCCACAAGGCGGCCGAACAGGCCATGAAGGGCTTCATAGTTCGGCTATGGCTCGGAGAGGCCCTGCCTGGGAGCTACTCCGGGCTGGTGCGGCGGCTGGTGGAGGCCTGTCCAAGGCTCGAGGTCCTCAAGCGCTCCGTCTGCATCGAAGGTGCCCATAGGGCCCTTGCCCGTGTAAAGGTGCACTGGGGTAAGCTAGACGGTGAGAAGCTTGTGAAGGACGGGCCGCCGCCGGGGAAGGAGCATCACAAGCCCAAGAACTATTACAAGGATGTTCTTGCGGGTGCTTGCCTTGTGGCAGATGAATGTACCAAGGATGTAATTTTTGAATAAACTCGCTCGTTTTTATCCTGTGCGCTAAAAACTTGTTCATAGGCGCTTAAGCAATGCTTGTTGAATTTAAAATATTATTTTTTGTGCAGCCGTTTATCAAAAAATTGAGAGATGGCCAGTCGTCGGCTTCTGCCCCCATGCCACTAGTGCTGGGGTGTTCGGGGATAAACCTGAGCACTCTTTTTCCCATAGTTGGGTCCTTCGAGGGAGGCGCTCAGCACGGCGAACCAGGCAATCGGACTATAATGCTTGAACACTCTCACTTAGCCATAGAACTTTATAATTTTAAATTTCGGCGAAGCCCCTAGTTCGGAAGGCCGAGTTCGGGGCGCTATCCACGCCTTGGCTGGGGTTATCCAGCTCCTCGCTCGAAGCGGCATAGGCCTTTAGGGACCCGAAAAACCTCTCGAACAGCGACCGGTCTCTCGCCTCATCATGACAGTCAGTTTTAGCTTTCTCCACTGAGGTGCTTAGCCCAGCTCAACCGGGGCACAATCGCAGTGGTTCTCCTAGTGCTACCTTAGCCGATATAGCGGAACGTAAGGCACCAAAATATAGGAGCCGGGTAAACCCAACTATTGACCCAAATCATGATTCAGAGCCGATGCATATAGTGCTATAAGTTCCGGGTGCCGCACTTGTGAAAGTGTACGGACTTCTCACACCATATTAAAGGGTACTGAAGCCCCTGGCGTACTTGTCGTACCATAGTGTACGGGTTCAACATGTCATTAATGAACATATATAAAATAGAGTTATGCAAAAAATAGACGAGAAGCTAAGCATTGTTTATAGAGAGGCTATTTATCAAAGCCGAACGATACAAATAGTGCGATAAGCAAAAGATATTGGACTATTCAGTATGTCCTAACCAGGGGCAGGCCGCGGAATTGTATTTAAAACAGGTATACCGCTCGTAACAGAGACCACCTGGGAGTTCCATAATGCGGCATGGCTTGTCTGCCTCCCTGGATCTTGCATCGTTTGTGCGGCAGTCGAGTTGCCGAACAGGTCGTCCGAAGTATGGAGTCCTGAAAGTAAGAAAAAATTAAAAAAAGAATCCGGCAGCCCCTAGTACGTTTTAAGTCGTATGTTGGGCGTGCCGTTTATTTTTTCCCCTTCCCCTGTGCCCATGGTATTTCAAGGGCGTAGTTGTGTACGCGAGGTACTGGTTTCACTAGGTCGCGAAAGCTGGGGTTGGGGCCGCATTGCTATGCTTGCTCAGAGTGTGCCAGGCGGTCCTGCTGTAGGTTACTCAGGGCGCGCTTGGCGGTGTCTGGCTTTTTAATGGACGGACTGGGGAATTGCCTAAGAAGGCTACTTTGTATCTCCACTGCGAGAGCCGTCGTATGCTCCTCCGTACGGAGGGAGCGTTCGGTGTTTCCGTTGACCGTGATTACTCCTCGAGGGCCTGGCATCTTGAGTTTGAGATATGCGTAATGCGGCACCGCATTGAATTTTGCGAATGTGGTTCGTCCGAGCAGGGCGTGATAGCCACTGCGAAACGGGACTATATCGAAGATTAACTCTTCGCTTCGGAAATTATCCGGGGATCCGAAGACCACGTCAAGTGTTACTGAGCCTGTACAGTTGGCTTCTACACTTGGTATAATGCCTTTAAAGGTCGTTCTTGTGGGTTTGATCCTTGAGGGATCTATGCCCATTTTCCGCACTGTGTCCTGATAAAGCGGGTTCAGGCTACTGCCGCCATCCATGAGGACTCTTGTGAGGTGAAATCCGTCGATGATTGGGTTGAGAACCAATGTGGCGAAGCCGCCATGACGGATGCTAGTGGGATGGTCCCTTCGATCAAAGGTGATCGGGCAGGAGGACCATGGGTTGAACTTTGGGGTGACTGGCTCCATCGCGTATACGTCCCACAGCGCACGCTTCCGCTCCCGCTTGGGAGTGTGGGTTGCGTATATCATGTTCACCGTCCGCACTTGTGGGGGAAAGCCCTTCTGTCCATTGTTGTTCGGCGGCTTGGGCTCTTCGTCGTCGCTGTGCAGCCCCTTGTCTCTGTTTTCGGCTCTTAACTTGCCTGCCTGCTTGAACACCCAACAATCCCTGTTAGTGTGATTGGCTGGCTTTTCGGGGGTGCCATGTATCTGGCACAAGCGATCGAGTATTCGGTCCAAACTGGACGGGCCCTAAGTATTCTTTTTGAATGGCTTTTTCCGCTGACCGGATTTATAGCCTCTGAATCCGGCATTGACTGCCGTTTCTTCATTGTTGTCGCTGTTAACGCGACATTTTTGCTTATTCCGATGTGTCCTGCCACTTTTGTCCTTGGTATCCGAATTACCAGGGTTCTTTGATAAGTTGTTACTGCGAGCCAGCCAGCTGTCTTCTACCGCGCAAAAGCGGGTCATGAGTGTCGTGACTGCTGCCATGGATTTCGGCTTTTCCTGTCCCAGGTGCCGGGCAAGCCACTCGTCGCGGATGTTATGCTTGAAGGCTGCTAGGGCCTCTGCGTCCGGACAGTCGACTATCTGGTTTTTCTTTGTTAGGAACCGTGTCCAGAATTGTCTGGCTGATTCTTCTGGCTGCTGAATTATGTGGCTTAAGTCGTCGGCATCCGGCGGTCGTACGTAAGTGCCCTGGAAGTTATCTAGGAATGCGGCTTCCAGGTCCTCCCAAGAACCGATTGAGTCTGCTGGCAAGCTGTTAAGCCAATGTCGGGCCGGTCCTTTAAGTTTGAGCGGGAGGTACTTGATGGCGTGTAGATCATCGTGGCGTGCCATGTGGATGTGAAGGAGATAGTCCTCGATCCATACCGCCGGGTCTATGGTGCCATCGTATGATTCAATGTTTATGGGTTTGAAGCCCTCTGGGATTTTACGATGCATTACTTCATTTGTGAAGCATAGCGGGTGTGCGGCGCCTCTGTACTGGGCTATATCACGACGCAGCTCGGAAGAGCTATGTCTGTTGTGTTCGGCCCGACCGGATTTTTTGTATCCGGAGTGAAGATCATTGTCACATGCCATAGGGCGCCTGCGCGATCCTTAGATCGATCTTGTTTGTCTTGCTTTATCCTCCAGTATGTCTCGCAGGTCGGGCGCATTTTCCCGTGCCTTAGTTGTGCGTCGTCGGGGCATGGCTTGGGTGGAGGGCTGAGCGGCCTCTCTGTCACGGCCACGGGTTGGCCGGTCTGCCATGTCATGCGCTGGTGATGTAGGTGCTTCCTCCTCTGATCGGGGTAGCGGCCTGTGCTTCGGGTAACTCTTGGAGGGGCGTTCGAGTTCATACTCTTCGGCCGCAAGGACTTCAGTCCATCTGTCAGCTAGCAAATCTTGGGCAGCTCTAAGTTGTTGCTGCTTTTTCTTGAGGCTGCTTGCCGTGGCTAAAAGCCTACGTTTAAAACGCTCTTGTTCGGCGGGGTCTGATGGTATGACGAATTCGTCGTCATCGAGGCTTGCCTCGTCTTCGGAGGGAGGCGTATAGTTATCATCCTCGACCTCTTGGTCTGCCGCTCTCTCGTGAGGGCTGGCTTCTCCATCTTCCTGTGCTGAATCTTGCTAAGGTGGGTGTTCTTCGGCGCTATCTGGGGTAGTATTATCTCCCGTGCCGGAATCACCGTTTTTGCTTTGGCGGGATTTAGAGCGGCGCCGCTGACGCCGGCGCTTTGGTTGTTTCTTGGGGGCGTTATCCCCCATTGTTCCATCGCCATCTCCATCTTTTGGAGTATCCACCATGTATATGTCATATGACGAAGTGGCTTTCCAGCGCCCAACAGGTGCTGGTTCCTGTTCGTCTCCTATATCGTCGTCCATGCCGTCGATGTCTTCGGAGCCGAAGTCAAGTATGTCGGTTAAGTCGTCGATAGTGGCTACAAAGTGGGTGGTGGGTGGTTTTGAATTTCCTCACCGTCCGTATCCCACCCTTGCTGACCGTAGTCCGGCCAGGGCTCTCCAGATAAAGAGAGAGACTTAAGAGAATTCAGGATGTCGCCAAAAGGCGAATGCTGAAAGATGTCCGCTGCGGTGAACTCCATTACCGGCGCCCACTCGTATTCGATTGGCAGGGGCGCGGGGGGCTCGGAGTTCGTAGAGGAATCCGGCTCCTCGGAGTCACGGGCCATGCGGAGTGCGGGGCTGGAGTTCGGCTCGATCGCCTCTGAGATCACATCCCCTGAGGCAGCATCCAACCGCTGATCCTCGATCGGCGCAGTAGGTTCCGAATCAATGGTCGAAACCGATGCGTGTGCGGCCTCCAAGGCGCTGTTCGGCGGCAGAGCTATATCGTGCCCATCGAGACAGTGCGGCACGCTTGGCTGTGGCTCGAATCCGTCGAAGATCAAGTCTCCGCGGATGTCAGCCGTGTAGTTTAGGCTTCCAAACCTGACCTGATGGCCAGGGGCGTAGCTTCCGATCTGCTCAAGGTGGCCAGGCGAATTGGCCCGCAGTGCGAAGCCGCCAAAGACGAAGATCTGTCCGGGGAGGAAAGTCTCACCCCGGACCGCATCGTTGTTGAAGATCGAAGGAGCCATCGGGCCTAAAGGCGACGACACAGAGGAACCCTCAATGAAAGCACCAATGTCGGTGTCAAAACCGGCGGATCTCGGGTAGGGGGTCCCGAACTGTGCGTCTTGGTCGGATGGTAACAGGAGACAGGGGACACTTTGTTTTACCCAGGTTCGGGCCCTCTCGATGGAGGTAAAACCCTACTCCTGCTTGATTAATATTGAAGATATGGGTAGTACAAGAGTAGATCTACCACGAGATCAAGGAGGCTAAACCCTAGAAGCTAGCCTATGGTATGATTGTGTATGGAGTTGATCCTCTACGGGCTACAACCCTCCGGCTTATATAGACAGCGGATAGGGTTAGGGTTACACAGAGTCGGTTACAATGGTAGGAGATCTTGAATATCGCATCGCCAAGCTTGCCTTCCACGCCAAGGAAAGTCCCATCCGGACACGGGACGAAGTCTTCAATCTTATATCTTCATAGTCCAGGAGTCCGGCTGAAGGTATAGTCCGGCTATCCGAACACCCCCTAATCCAGGACTCCCTCAGTCTCCACGGCATGGGAGGGGTGAGAGCCTGATACGTCTGTAACGTATCTATAATTTTTTATTGTTCCATGCTACTATATTATCTGTTTTGGATGTTTAATGGGCTTTATTATACACTTTTATATTATTTTTGGGACTAACCCAAGGCACAGTGCAAACTGTTGGTTTTTTTTGCCTATTTCAGTGTTTCGCAGAAAAGGAATATCAAACGGAATCCAAACGGAATGAAACCTTCGGGAGAGTTATTTTTGGAACAAACTTGATCCAGGGGACTTGGAGTAGACGTCATGAAAGGAGCGAGGAGGCCACGAGGCAGGGAGGCGCGCCTGCCCCCCTGGGCGCGCCCCCACCCTCATGGGCCCCTTGCAGCTCCACTGACCTACTTCTTCCTCCTATATATATCCATATACCCCAAAAACATTCAGGAGCACCACGAAACCCTATTTCCACCGCTGCAACCTTTTGTACCCAAGAGATCCCATCTTGGGGCCTTTTCCGGAGCTCCGCTAGAGGGGGAATCGATCACGGAGGGCTTCTACATCAACACCATAGCCTCTCCGATGATGTGTGAGTAGTTTACCACAGACCTTCGGGTCCATAGTTATTAGCTAGATGGCTTCTTCTCTCTCTTTGGATCTCAATACAGAGTTCTCCTCGATCTTCTTGGAGATCTATTCAATGTAATCCTTTTTGCGGTGTGTTTGTCGAGATCCGATGAATTGTGGGTTTATGATCAAGATTATCTATCAACAATATTTGATTCTTCTCTGAAACCTTTTATGTATGATTTGTTATCTTTGCAAGTCTCTTTGAATTATCAGTTTGGTTTGGCCTACTAGATTGATCTTTCTTGCAATGGGAGAAGTGCTTAGCTTTGGGTTCAATCTTGTGGTGTCCTTTCCCAGTGACAGCAGGGGCAGCAAGGCACGTATTGTATTGTTCCCATCGAGGATAAAAAGATGGGGTCTATATCACATTGCTTGAGTTTACCCCTCTACATCATGTCATCTTGCCTAATGCGTTACTCTGTTCTTATGAACTTAATACTTTAGATGCATGCTGGATAGCGGTCGATGTGTGGAGTAGTAGTAGTAGATGCAGAATCATTTCGGTCTACTTGTCGCGGACGTGATGCCTATATACATGATCATGCCTAGATATTCTCATAATTATGCACTTTTCTATCAATTGCTTGACAATAATTTGTTTACCCACTGTAATACTTATGCTATCTTGAGAGAAGCCACTAGTGAAACCTATGGCCCCCAGGTCTATCTTCTATCATATAAGTTTCCAATCTATTTTACTTTGCAATCTTTACTTTCAATCTATATCATAAAAATACCAAAAATATTTATCTTATTATCTCTATCATATCTCACAATCGTAAGTGACTGTGAAGGGATTGACAACCCCTTTATCACGTTGGTTGCGAGGTTCTTATTTGTTTGTGTAGGTGCGAGGTGACTTGTGTGTAGTCTCCTACTGGATTGATACCTTGGTTCTCAAAAACTGAGGGAAATACTTACGCTACTTTGCTGCATCACCCTTTTCTCTTCAAGGAAAAACCAATGCAGTGCTCAAGAGGTAGCAGAGCCCCTCCGAGATTGCATCTGTCTCTCTGTCTCTCTCTATTTCTGCGCTCCCAGATCTGGCCTTTCACCGATTCTTATATTCTCGGAGATCCGTAACTCCGATTGGATTGAAATTTGAACACGATTTTTATCTAGATATTAGCTTTCTTGTGGCGAAAGAAGGGCAACAGCCGCCTTACGGGGTGGCCACGAGGGTCAGGGGCACGCCTGCCCCCCAGGGGCGTGCCCCCCTACCTCGTGGGCCCCTCGAGCATCGTCTCACATTGATTTCACTTCCCAAAATTCACATATATTCCAAAAGAAACTTCGTCAGTTTTTATCCCGTTTGGACTCCGTTTGATATGGATTTTCTGCGAAACAAAAAACATGCAACAAATAGGAACTGGCACTGGGCACTGGATCAATATGTTAGTCCCAAAAATAGTATAAAAAGTTGCCAAAAGTATATGAAAGTTGTATAATATTGGCATGAAACAATCAAAAATTATAGATACGACGGAGACGTATCACGCCGCCGCGCCCTCCTAGTCTAGAGTAGCCGCGCCCGTCGCGGTCACCACCAATGCCACCTTGTCTGCGGTCGCGGTCACCACCACTGCCGCCAGGTTTGCGGCCTCGGGTAGCAGCGTTGGCGGAGGACTGCGACCCTCCACCTCGAAGACTCAGCCTTGTCTCGAAGCTGAGCAGTTGCGAGAACAGCTCGGTGGCGGTGACCGGCTCCACCCGGGAGCACATGGCGGACACCACCGGATTGAAGTCTTCTTCGAGTCTGGCCAAGATGTGAGAGACGATGTCGTCCTCACTACTAGGAAAAGGGCTATAGATGATATGGCCACTAATGGTGCACCAGACATGTGGTGCACCACTACTATATAGTAATGGCGCACCATGAGTTGGTGCGCCATTAGTGTGGTAGACACTAATGGCGCACCAGACACACGGTGCACCATTAGTAACATTTTTTTTTATTTTTCCAAAAATACTAATGGCGCACCAGGGAAGAGTGCGCCATTACTAGTTTAACTAGTAATGGCGCACCACCAACGCAGTGCGCCACTACTATTTTTTTGCAAAACTACTAATGGAGCACCTCAAGCTGGTGCGCCATTAGTAACCAGGGTTACTAATGGCGCATTGTTAGGTGGTGCGCCATTAGTAACCTGGGACCAGCTAGATATTTTGGACAGCCACACCTACACACTCACTTTCCCCACTTCATTCTCTCCACCTCCTCCTCCAAGCTTGTGTCAGCTGCCTCCTCCTCCTCACCTCATTTGCACCATAGATTCAACAAAATTAAGTGGTTAAATTACCTTTTTTGATAGGTAAGTAAGGGGAAAGCTATATTTATGTTGTAGATCTACTTTTTTCTCCCTAGCTCGCTCCAACAATGTGCACATGCACTTTTTATTGCCTTGCTAGATCTATGTATGTTTGTGGTGTTGCATATGTTTGTGGTGTTGCATATATATTTGTGTTTGCAGGTACCGGTATTTGAAATGCGATAGTTGCCAATATTTTGCCGGAATGTTGATTCATTTCCGTTTCGGCGAGAATTTTGGCACTATGCATTCTTTTTGATCCTATTTTTAGGGAAAGTCATGCCAAAAAATTTCTTGGTTCTAAAATATCGTTTTGCTCTACCCCGCAGGCGACCATGGTCCGCACGATGACCGAAGGCACCGTGAATAGGTTTTTGAGCTCCGCGAAGGCCGAGATGCTTCAAAAGAACGAGATGGAGATAAGATGTCTGTGTCGAAGATGCAAGCTGAAGAGCCTTATTGCGGACCCGGATTCCGGGCAGGTGTGGGACCACCTGCTCTTGCGTGGTTTCATGGATGGCTATCAGTGGCAAGGTGATGAAGATGACTATGGAGTCGTCCATGGGGGACGGGCAAGAAATGAGGAAGGGCAGCAAGACAACCACCGCGGCGAGGGCGGGCGAGAATACGAAGAATCTCCGGGACATGATCACGACGGTGATGCTGTACACAGTCATCATGTAGAAGATGCCGGACATGATGATGAGGAAGATCAAGATGAAGGGCATGATCATGAAGATGAAGATGCCGGAGCAGACGACGATGGAGGCTGGGTGCAGGACCCTCATATTCAAGAGCTACTTCTCAAGCAGACGGATAACGCAAGAGCTGCCACCCGAGAGAAAGCCAAGCTGGATCAACTGGAGATAGACGCGGTTACTCCATTGTATGAAGGATGCAGGCCCGAGGATACCCGCCTGAAAGTAACGCTCATGGCTCTGGAGATGAAGGTAAAACACAAAATGACCGACGCATGCTTCGACGAGAACATGTCATTCTGGCACGAACGTCTTCCCAAGGGGAACAAGTGCCCGACCAGTTTCGAGGAGGCGAAGAAAATTGTGTGTCCTCTGGATTTACCGCACGTGAAATACCATGTGTGCACCAACAATTGCATCATTTATCGGGACGAGCACGCGGAGTCTACCATATGTCCGGTGTGTGGCGTCACTCGATACAAGAAGAGGAAGAAAGATCCTCGAAAAGTGGTGTGGTACTTTCCGATCACTCCTCGTCTGCAGCGGTATTTCGCGGACCCTAAGGTAGCAAAGCTCCTGCGTTGGCACGTGGATAGGGAGGAGAAGAAGCAAGAAGATGACGGAAATGATCCGGAGATAAATAAAAAAGACAAGATGCTGAGTCACCCTAAGGATGCGAGCCAGTGGCAAGCGTTGAACTTTGAAGACCCAGAATTTGGGAACGATCCAAGGAACATCGTGCTGGGCGCGAGCACCGATGGAGTCAATCCGTTTGGCAGCCAGAGAAGCACACATAGCACCTGCCCTGTGTTTGTGTGGATGTACAACCTTCCCCCTGGTTGTGCATGAAGAGGAAGTACATTCACATGAGTATGCTAATTGAAGGGCCGAAACAACCAGGTAACGACATCAATCTGTATCTAGGGCTGCTGAAAGAGGAGCTAGACACGCTGTGGAAAACGCTAGCCAATACGTGGGACGCCGCAGAGAAAGAATATTTCCCTATGAGAGTCGCACTGCTCATGACGGTGCACGACTATCTCGGTTACGGATATCTCGCGGGGCAGGTGGTCCACGGATTTTCTAGATGTGTCAGGTGCATGGATGACACAACGTATCGCCAGCTAGATAGAGATCCCGGGTCTTCAAAAATCGTGTTCATGGGACATCGAAGGTGGCTTCGCGATGATGACCTGTGGAGAAAACGCAAGGATCTGTTCGATGGTGAAACCGAACCCCGAAGACGCCCGCGTACGAGGAGCGGCAGACGAGCTATTGAAAAATTGGAAAGATTGCCCACTGCCGGGAAAGAAGCAAAAGGCGCCAGAGCCGCTACTGAAGGTATGGAAAACGAGGTCTGTTTTCTGGGACTTGTCGTACTGGAAGATCCACCATGTGCCTCACAGCCTTGATGTCATGCATATCACGAAGAATGTGTGCGAGAGTCTGCTTGGTACCCTGCTCAACATGCCAGAGAGGACAAAAGATGGGCCAAAAGCAAGGGCAGACTTGAAATCAATGGGCATCAGGGAGGAGCTTCACGCTAATGATGATGATGATGATGAGGCGAGGACACAGAAAGTCGTCGCAAAGGCAAAAAGGCCAAGAAGACCGGAAATGACTACCCTCCCGTGTGCTTCACTCTAAGTCAGGAGGAGATCGAGCAGTTTTTCGCCTGCCTCGTAGGAGTAAAACTTCCTTACGGTTATGCGGGGAAGATAAGCAGATACCTAGACCCAGCGAAGCAGAAGTTCGGCGGGATGAAGTCTCACGACTGTCACGTGCTGATGACGCAGATACTTCCAATTGCAATCCGTGGGATCATGGACGCGCACGTCCGTGAAACGCTATTTGGCCTATGCAACTTTTTCGACGTCTTCTCTCGGAAGTCAGTTGGCGTGAGGCAACTCAGAAGGCTACAGGAAGAGATCGTGGTGATACTATGCGAGCTTGAGATGTACTTCCCGCCCGCATTCTTCGACGTTATGGTGCATCTGCTGGTCCATATCGTGGAGGATATCATCCAACTCGGGCCGACGTTCCTGCACAACATGATGCCGTTCGAAAGGATGAATGGTGTCATCAAAGGATACGTTCACAACATGTCACGTCCAGAGGGAAGCATAGCCAGGGGATTTCTGACCGAAGAGTGCATCTCCTACTGCACGAATTATCTAGACATCGAGAACCCCGTTGGTCTGCCCGTCAACAGGCACCTCGGCAGGCTCGCTGGATGGGGTCACCGTGAGGGTCACCGCGAAATGCATGTCGACTTTGAGGGTCAACTCGCCGACTTTGAAAGAGCAAACCTAGTCGCGTTACAACACATAGACGTGGTCGATCCTTGGGTGGTAGAGCACAAAACCTTTATTGAGAAGACGTACAATGACCGAGGCCAACAGAGGACAGACGGAGATATAATCAAAGAGCACAACTCATATTTCACATGTTGGTTCAAGCAGAAGCTTCTGTCGTACCCTTTACATGAGGATTCTTCCACGGAAGAACAACTCATATTCGCCTTGTCACAGGGCGCCGAGCACAACCTGATGACCTATGAGGCGTATGATATCAAGGCCTACACATTCTACACCGAGGACAAGGAAATAAAGAGCGATGGTTATCAGAACTTCGGGGTAACGATGGAATCCTACACAGGTAACGACAAGGACAGATACTACGGAAGGATCAAGGAGATCTGGGAGCTGAGCTATGCTGGAGAGAAGGTCCCGATGTTCCGTGTCAGATGGGCCAAGAGCATCCTAAAAGAAGACTGGTATTTCACCATCATGGTTATACCCGAAGCCAAATACAAGACCGCGGGCGCAAACGTCACCGCGAAAAATGAGCCATGGGTACTGGCTTCCCAAGTGGACCAATGCTTCTTCATTACCGACCCGTCAAAGCCCAGTTGTGTTGTCGTGAGAAGAGGCAAAAGGAAGATCATCGGAATGGATGGAGTCGCCAATGAGCAAGACTTCTAAAAGTACGGCGACCCAAAGATGGAACATGACGACGACGATGAAGTAGCAGCATACACCACAAGAAGAAGCAGGACCACCCTACCTAAAGGACGTCCGTTCTATAGAAGAACTCCATTTGCGAAAAAGATGGGCAAGAAGATGTGAATAGATAGCTAGCTAAGATCGATTGTATTTAAATTGTAGCCTTCATTTCTCGATTGTATTTCATGGGCACTTTTTGAACTCATGAATATTCATGAGGACACTCGATCTCGATCCCCCTCCATCTCGATTGCTATCCGCCCTCGCCAGATCCCCCTCGCCGCCGAGCACCCCCCGCACCCTCCCTCGCTCCACCGCCACCGAGCACCCCCCGCACCCGCCCCCGCTCCACCGTCGCCGACGACCCCCCGCACCCTCCCCCGCTC
>NC_041392.1:219023401-219042160 GCF_002162155.2 Triticum dicoccoides | reverse complement strand
GGCCTGCCGCCATGACTGCCAGCCCGACGCCGCGGCGCACCCAGCCGTCCGAAGCCTCCGCTACCCCGCAGCTGGCACAGGAGCCCAGCAGCGCCTCCCTCCGCCGCCCCTACTGCGCCGCCGCCCATCCTCCTCCGCTCGTAAGCCCCCCTCCTCCTCCGCCCGTCCTCCTCCGCCCGTAAGCCCCCCTCCACTCCAAACCCCTGACCCCTTCTTGTCTCGTCTCTGCAGGTAGACCGCGCCGGCAAGCGACCAGGACGACGCCCGAAGAGGAGAGGAGGGCCTTCTCCTCATCGTGTAGGCGCCGACCTTGTCCTGCTCGAGGAGGAGGAGAAGGAGGGGCACACCCAGCCACCACAGTCGCCGCAATCAAGGGCTTCTTCCACCTAGACCTCTAAATCCACGGCGCCGTCGTCCAGTCACCCAAGGTGAAGGTGCCCCCAACTCCCCTCCGTCCCCTCTCCCCTCCTTGTTTCATTCGATCTAGCAGCCATGGATTTGGGTTCCTCAAGGCTGCCTAATTACTCTACCATGTGTTCCTACTACTAGCTCTAGCCATGGATTAGGGGCTAGTGTAGATGCAAAATAAGGTCAAATCCCTCTCGAATTTAGGTCAAATTAGGTTCAAATCCCTCTGAAATTAGTATGTAAAGCTCACTATTCTGAAGTTCTGGTCAGTTCAGTACCTTAGTAAGCAATAACACAAGCTTGCTGCTAGTTCAGTACCTTTTGCTGCTAGTTCCTCAAGGAGTTTTGCTCAAAATTGCTCAACAAGCTGCATCTGGCTTTTAAGAACAGGGCATCAACAGTGCTACTCTAGTATCTAGTTGGGGTCTTGGGGAGGGACAAAATGGACAGGGCATCACTATAGCTATACTGCACAACAAACTATTAGTCTTAGGATTAACACTCCTCATATGAGATGAGAGGATTTTTTAAATGGCTTTTCCCTCTAGCTAGCTTTAAATGGCATCACTATAGCTGCCAATTCAGATAAACCTGAATTGACTTTGCCAGTGTTGTATTTGTCCCCTTGGATTATTGTATTTAGTGTAAATCTAGTCTAAAACTAGTAGAGCTCTTGGTGATTTGCAAATTCAGTTTAAATAAAAATTTGGTACATGACTACTGATCATGTATGAAAGATGTTGCTACTGGATGAGCACAAGAACTAATCAGTAGATTTTGATTTTGAATTTTTATGACTAGTGATCAGGTTTCAAATGATTTTGAATTTTTATGATTTTTATGCACATAGGTGAAGCCACTGACTACACTTCGGGTTCTACTCCTGGAACACTTCAGGAATTTTACTTCATAACTGGAGTATTTTGATGGTATTGGGGGGTTTTGTCTCCGACCATCGTGTCGTGATGATATTGTGGGGTGTTGTGGGGTTCCAGCTGGGCAGGGGTGGGGTAATGATTTTGCAGGTACCCTGAGAGGCCCTTGAGTTTGCTGGAATGTCGATTAACTTCCATTTCGGCAAATTCGGGTACTCCATATGTCCTATTTTCAGCAAAGGTCATGCTGAAATTTTCCGTGAATTTTAGCATGACTTTGCTAAAAATAGGACATATGGGGTACTTGCGACTAATGCATGGGCCGGGGTATCTTAGTACTTAATTAAGTAGGATCAACTGCCCCTTTATTCTTGCTGAATTAAACACATATGATGAATTCATGTGTGGACAGACGAAAAAGCAACTGCCATAGGTGGCAATAGAGCCAAGTGATTAGGCCCAACTTAGAAATTCTCCTTCCCTTTTCTTGATAGGGTATATTATTAGAAGATACCCATATATATCAGTCAACCTAGGATGCCTCGGCATCGATAAACCCTAAATGATGAAAACTTAACTTAGCATTTAGGGTGCCTCAGCGTCGACAAATCCTAAATGATAAAACCTTGGCTTTTAGGGTGCCTCGGTGTCGATAAAAACCTAAATGATGAAAGCTTAGGCTTTTAGGGTGCCTCGGCTTCGACAAATCCTAAATGATAAAACCTTAGCTTTTAGGATGCCTCGGTGTCGACAAACCCTAAATGATGAGACCATGATCTTGTTCCTTGACAATAACCAACTTTTTGACCAAATTTTTTTCCTATTTAGAGCGAAACATGGCCCACAACGATGAGGTCGGCGGTTCGGGCGGCAAACAATTCTGGGAGCTGTCCCAGGAGATGGAGGAACAACCTCACCGCTATGAGGACGTCGCGGAAGACACCGATCCTGACTACACAACCCCTAGTGGCGTCGGGGATGACACCATTGATGGTGCCGCCGAGGATGCCACCACTGATGGTGCCGCCGAGGATGCCACCACTGATGGTGCCGCCGAGGATGCCACCACTGATGATGCCAGCGCATGCATAGATGGCAGCCAACCGAAGAGGCAACGGAAGGACCGGTGCCCGAACGTGCTCCGCACCGCCAAGGAGGAATTTACTCAAGTGAACTCCGACGGGCATCCAACGGCGCCCAAAGAAATAGTCAAGGGGTACTCGCTTCAACTCGGGTGCATTCTTCGGAGACCGTCTCGATCAACACCGAGAACCTAAGGCATAAGGACCGAGGGAATTTGCGCACCCTCCTCTTCACAAAGCTACATGAACGATACAAGTTCCCCGCTGAATTTGAAAACACACGCCTCTCAGGGAATAAAGTGAACAATGCCGCCCTCACGAGGATGAGCACGGCCCTGTCTACTTGGAGAAGCGCGGTGAAGACAATGATTGAGAAAGGTGATAGTTATGAGAAGATCAAGGCGAAAAATCCTTCGATCAGCAAAGATGAATACAAGGAGTTCAAGATCAAGTGCAAGAGCAGCGCAACCTCCGAATCAAGTCAGTGGGGGAAAGAAATGCGGGAGTTGAACTTAGGGGAACACAAACTCGGTCTCGGCGGTTACAGAGTGGCGGAGCCTATATGGGACAAGGAGGACGCGGAGCGTGCCGAGCAAGGCCTACCGCCCCGCTTCGAGAAATACCGTGACAAGCAGACCAGGAACTATGTCAGGGCCCGGTACAAGGAGGACCCGGTAACAAAGGAGCTTACCACGGATCCAAAGACCAGGGCGCTTGAGCTTGTTCTGGTAAGGAATACACCCCCGCGTAATTAGCTCCATATGGTTGCATTCTAATTAATGAAGCCAAATTTCTAAATGGTCCACATTCCTTCCGCAAGAAACTGAAAGCAGTAGCGCGGGGTCGTCTCAGAGCACCCCTTGGGACAGCACTCTAAATAGGGCGTTGAACGTAATGAAAAACAAGGATAAGCTCAGTAAGCCGTCGTCAGCTGGTCGTGTGGCCGGCAAAGGCTTGTCCACAAAATGGGCGTCCTACTATAACGCTGGTGGGCGAAAGGAGAGAAAGACCAGCTCGGAAAGCCAGTCGCGCGAGGTTCAAGAACTCAAGGCTCAAGTGGCGCGGATTCCGGAGATTGTCCAAGAGCAAGTGCAACAACAATTGGGATCGATGCTCACCGGCATTATGCCTACCTTGATTCATGGGCTGACGACGTGGATTGCGGGCGGCCAATAGGGGCCTCCCCCGATTCCCAGCTTCACAGCCAGCAACTCGCACAACGCGTAGGCGGCGCCATTGGTGTCTCCGGCAGAGGCGGTATTGGTGTCTCCGACGCCGGCACGGGCATTGGAGCTTAATGCACCCAGGTGTATGCCGGTCGGCACCTCAGCAGCAAGCGGCCCCCTTCGTCAGTTGCACGCCCGCCATTGGCGGTGCCTCGACATTAGCCGAGCTCGACGCCATCATCACGGTAACTAATTAAGCCTCTTGGCCGAGGACTTCATCTCCTTGCCTTTGACTGGGCATCCCTGACGCCCTACACGTTTTCGCAGGGCGCCGCCGACTTTCCGTGCACTCTCCTGCACTTCGTGAACGACGAGTTGGTCGATGTCGCCAAGGGCAAAATTGTTCAACTGGGCAACCTCGTGTTCCACGGTAATCCGATGCCACCCACCGTGTATAGGGTTCAACTGGTTCGGGTGCTGCCAGGCTATGACGAGTTGTTACCTCTGATTCGAGCCGCCAAGGCCGACGAAGATGATCTGATGACCCTCAGCGCCTGCCTAAGCTGGCCCCTGCTTTGGCCGAAGAGCCAGATTCGTCTGGGGGCGGGGGACACCACCCCAAATACAACACCGCCAGTCATGCCGGCGCCAAGCCATGGCAAGACCGCCGCAACGCTACCGGACATGCCGAACATCCCTCTGGCACAGGATCCAAACATGCATATGGCACAGGATCCGGAGGACGACGACGACGACGATGGTACATTTACCAATGTCGATAAGTACTTTGCCGAACATGGGTATGATGATGAATTCTTCGGGCCTCCTTCTCAAGAACCCAACCCTGAAAAAGACGACCGCAATCATGCTGTGAAGGAAATATGCCCTAGAGGTAATAATAAAGTTATTATTTATTTCCTTATATCATGATAAATGTTTATTATTCATGCTAGAATTGTATTAATCGAAAACATAATACATGTGTGAATACATAGACAAACAGAGTGTCACTAGTATGCCTCTACTTGACTAGCTCGTTGATCAAAGATGGTTATGTTTCCTAACCATAGACATGAGTTGTCATATGATTAACAGGATCACATCATTAGGAGAATGATATGATTGACTTGACCCATTCCGTTAGCTTAGCACTTGATCGTTTAGTTTGTTGCTATTGCTTTCTTCATGACTTATACATGTTCCTATGACTATGAGATTATGCAACTCCCGTTTACCGGAGGAACACTTTGTGTGCCATCAAACATCACAATGTAACTGGGTGATTAGAAAGGTGCTCTACGGGTGTCTCCAAAGGTACTTGTTTGTTTGGCGTATTTCGAGATTAGGATTTGTCACTCCAATTGTCGAAGAGGTATCTCTAGGCCCACTCGGTAATGCACATCACTATAAGCCTTGCAAGCATTGCAACTAATGAGTTAGATGCAGGATGATGTATTACGGAATGAGTAAAGAGACTTGCCGGTAACGAGATTGAACTAGGTATTGAGATACCGACGATCGAATCTCGGGCAAGTAACATACCGATGACAAAGGGAACAACGTATGTTGTTATGCGGTCTGACCAATAAAGATCTTCGTAGAATGTGTAGGAGCCAACCAGGTCCCGCTATTGGTTATTGACTAGAGAGGTGTCTCGGTCATGTCTACATAGTTCTCGAACCCGTAGGGTCCGCACACTTAACGTTCGTTGATGATATAGTACTATATGAGTTATGTATGTTGATGACCGAATGTTGTTCGGAGTCCGGGATGAGATCACGGACATGACGAGGAACTCCGGAATGGTCCAGAGACAAAGTTTGATATATGGGATAGTAGTGTTTGATCTCCGGAAGGGTTCCGTAATTCACCAGAAGGGGTTCTGGATGTTTCCCGAAATGTTTGGGCACGAGAACACTTTATCTGGGCCAAAGGGGAAAGCCCATGAGGCTTTTGGGAAGTGCAAAAGGAAGTTTTGCGGAGACTAGAGGCTAGACGCCATGAACCCTGGCGTCTAGGGGGTAGACACCGGGAACCCTGGCGTCTAGCCCTGGAGTCCGAGAAGGACTCTTGCCTTTCGGGTGAAACCGACATTGAGGAGGCTTTACTCCAAGTTTCGACCCCAGGGCTCAACATATAAATAGAGGGGTAGGGCTAGCACCAAAGACACATCAAGAAACACCAAGTCGTGTGCCGGCTACCCCGTCTCCTCTAGTTTATCCTCCGTCATAGTTTTCATAGTGCTTAGGTGAAGCACTCTGGAGATTGTTCTTCACCAACACCGTCACCATGCCGTCATGCTGCCGGAACTCATCTACTACTTCGCCCCTCTTGCTAGATCGAGAAGGCGAGGACGTCACCGAGCCGAACGTGTGCAGAACTCAGAGGTGCCGTGCTTTCGGTACTTGGATCGGTCGGATTGTGAAGACGTACGACTACATCAACCGCGTTGATATAACGCTTCCCCGAACGGTCTACGAGGGTACGTAGACAACACTCTCCTCTATCGTCGCTATGCATCACCATGATCTTGCGTGCGCGTAGGAAATTTTTGAAATTACTACGTTCCCCAACAGTGGCATCCGAGCCTAGATTATATGCGTTGATGTTGTCCACGAGTAGAACACAAGTGAGTTGTGGGCGATATAAGTCATACTGCTTACCAGCATGTCATACTTTGGTTCAGCGGTATTGTTGAATGAAGCAGCCCAGACCGACATTACGCGTACGCTTACGCGAGACTGGTTCTACCGACGTGTTTTGCACACAGGTGGCTGGCGGGTGTCATTTTCTCCAACTTTAGTTGAATCGAGTGTGGCTACGCCCGGTCCTTGCGAAGGTTAAAACAGCACCAACTTGACAAACTATCGTTGTGGTTTTGATGCGTAGGTAAGAACGGTTCTTGCTTAAGCCCGTAGCAGCCACGTAAAACTTGCAACAACAAAGTAGAGGACGTCTAACTTGTTTTTGCAGGGCATGTTGTGATGTGATATGGTCAAGAAATGATGCTAAATTTTATTGTATGAGATGATCATGTTTTGTAACCGAGTTATCGGCAACTGGCAGGAGCCATATGGTTGTCGCTTTATTGTATGCAATGCAATTGCGCTGTAATGCTTTACTTTATCACTAAGTGGTAGCGATAGTCGTGGAAGCATAAGATTGGCAAGACGACAACGATGCTACGATGGTGATCAAGGTGTCACACCGGTGACGATGGTGATCATGACGGTGCTTCAGAGATGGAGATCACAAGCACAAGATGATGATGGCCATATCATATCACTTATATTGATTGCATGTGATGTTTATCTTTTATGCATCTTATCTTGCTTTGATTGACGGTAGCATTATAAGATGATCTCTCACTAAATTTCAAGAAAAAAGTGTTCTCCTTGAGTATGCACCGTTGCCAAAGTTCGTCGTGCCCAGACACCATGTGATGACCGGGTGTGATAAGCTCTATGTCCATCTACAACGGGTGCAAGCCAGTTTTGCACACGCATAATACTCAGGTTAAACTTGACGAGCCTAGCATATGCAGATATGGCCTCGGAACACTGAGACCGAAAGGTCGAGCGTGAATCATATAGTAGATATGATCAACATAATGATGTTCACCATTGAAAGCTATTCCATTTCACGTGATGATCGGTTATGGTTTAGTTGATTTGGATCACGTGATCACTTAGATGATTAGAGGGATGTCTATCTAAGTGGGAGTTCTTAAGTAATATGATTAATTGAACTTTAATTTATCATGAACTTAGTCCTGGTAGTATTAGCATATCTATGTTGTAGATCAATAGCTAGCGTTTAGCTCCCCTGTTTTATTTTTGATATGTTCCTAGAGAAAACTAAGTTGAAAGATGTTAGTAGCAATGATGCGGATTGGATCCGTGATCTGAGGTTTATCCTCATTGCTGCACAGAAGAATTATGTCCTTAATGCACCGCTAGGTGACAGACCTATTGCAGGAGCAGATGCAGACGTCATGAACGTTTGGTTAGCTCAATATGATGACTACTTGATAGTTTAGTGCACCATGCTTAACAGTTTAGAATCGGGACTTCAAAGACGTTTTGAATGTCATGGATCATATGGATGTTCCAGGAGTTGAAGTTAATATTTCAAGCAAATACCCGAGTTGAGAGATATGAAGTCTCCAACAAGTTCTATAGCTAAAAGATGGAGGAGAATAGCTCAAGCAGTGAGCATGTGTTCAGATTGTCTGGGTACTACAATCGCTTGAATCAAGTGGGAGTTAATCTTCCAGATAAAATAGTGATTGACAGAATTCTCTAGTCACCATCACCAAGTTAGTAGAACTTCGTGATGAACTATAGTATGCAAGGGATGATGAAAACGATTCCCGAGCTTTTCATGATGATGAAATCGATGAAGGTAGAAATCAAGAAAGAACATCAAGTGTTGATGATTAACAAGACCACTAGTTTCAAGAAAAGGGTAAAGGGAAAGAAAGGGAACTTCAAGAAGAACGCCAAACAAGTTGTTGCTCAAGTGAAGAAGCCCAAGTCTGGTCCTAAGCCTGAGACTAAGTGCTTCTACTGCAAAGGGACTGGTCACTGGAAGTGGAACTGCCCCAAGTATTTGGTGGATAAGAAGGATGGCAAAGTGAACAAAGGTATATTTGATATACGGATTATTTGATGTGTATTTTACTAGTGTTCGCAGCAACCCCCCGGTATTTGATACTGGTTCAGTTGCTAAGAGTAGTAACTCGAAACGGGAGTTGCAGAATGAACAGAGACTAGTTAAGGGTGAAGTGACGATGTGTGTTGGAAGTGGTTCCAAAATTGATATGATCATCATCGCACACTCCCTATACTTTCGGGATTAGTGTTGAACCTAAATAAGTTTTATTTGGTGTTTGCATTGAGCATGAATATGATTTGATCATGTTTATTGCAATAATGTTATTCATTTAAGTAAGAGAATAAATTGTTGTTTTGTTTACATATATGGTTACACACCCAATGAAAATGGTTCATTGGATCTCGATGGTAGTGATACACATATTCATAATATTGAAACCAAAAGATGCAACGTTAATAATGATAGTGCAACTTATTTGTGGCACTGCCGTTTAGGTCATATTGGTGTAAAGCGCATGAAGAAACTCCATGCTGATGGACTTTTGGAATCACTTGATTATGAATCAGTTGATGCTTGCGAACCATGCCTCATGGGAAAGATGACTAAGACTCCATTCTCCGGAACAATGCAGCAAGCAACTGATTTGTTGGAAATCATGCATACTGATGTATGTGGTCCGATGAATATTGAAGCTCGCGGCAGGTATCATTATTTTCTGATCTTCACAGATGATTTGAGAAAATATGAGTATATCTACTTGATGAAACACAAGTCTGAAACATTTGAAAAGTTCAAAGAATTTCAGAGTGAAGTGGAGAATCATCGTAACAAAATAAAAAGTTTCTACGATATGATCGCAGAAGTAAAATATTTGAGTTACGAGTTTGGCCTTCAGTTAAAACAATGTGAAATAGTTTCACTACTCACGCCACCTGGAACACCACAGTGTAATGGTGTGTCCGAACGTCGTAACCGTGCTTTATTTGATATGGTGCGATCTATGACGTCTCTTACTGATTTACTGCTATCATTTTGGGGTTATGCATTAGAGACAACTACATTCATGTTAAATAGGGCACCATCTAAATCCATTGAACGACACCGTATGAACTATGGTTTGGCAAGAAACCTAAGTTGTCGTTTCTTAAAGTTTGAGGTTGCAATGCTTATGTGAAAAAGTTTCAACCTGATAAGCTCAAACCCAAATCGGAGAAGTGTGTATTCATAGGATACCCAAAAGAAAATGTTGGGTACACCTTCTATCACAGATCTGAAGGCAAGATATTCGTTGCTGAGAATGGATCCTTTCTAGAGAAGGAGTTTCTCTCGAAAGAAGTGAGTGGGAGGAAAGTAGAACCTGATGAGGTAACTGTACCTGCTCCCTTATTGGAAAGTAGTTCATCATAGAAATTTGTTCCTGTGATTACTACACCAATTAGTGAAGAAGCTAATGATGAAGATCATGTAACTTCAGATCAAGTTACTACCGAAACCTCGTAGGTAAACCAGAGTGAGATCCGCACCAGAGTGGTACAGTAATCATGTTCTGGAGGTCATGTTACTAGATCATGATGAACCTACGAACTATGAGGAAGCGATGATGAGCCCAGATTCCGCAAAATGGCTTGAGGCCATGAAATCTGAGATGAGATCCATGTATGAGAACAAAGTATGGACTTTGGTTGACTTGCCCATTGATCGGCGAGCCATTGAGATTAAATGGATCTTCAAGAGGAAGACGGACGCTGAAAGTGGTGTTACTATCTACAAAGCTAGAATTGTCGCAAAAGGTTTTCGACAAGTTCAAGGTGTTGACTACGATGAGAGTTTCTCACTCGTATCTATGCTTAAGTCTGTCTGAATCATGTTAGCAATTGCCACATTTTATGAAATCTGGCAAATAAATAAACAAAACTACATTCCTTAATGGATTTATTAAAGAAGAGTTGTATATGATGCAACAAGAAAGTTTTGTCAATCCTAAAGGTGCTAACAAAATATGCAAGCTCCAGCGATCCATCTATGGACTGGTGCAAGCATCTCGGAGTTGGAATATACGCTTTGATAAGTTGATCAAAGCATATAGTTTTATACAGACTTGCGGTGAAGCCTGTATTTACAAGAAAGTGAGTGGGAGCACTACAGCATTTCTGATAACTATATGTGAATGACATATTGTTGATCAGAGATAATATAGAATTATTCTGCAAAGCATAAAGGAATGTTTGAAAGGAGTTTTTCAAAGAAAGACCTCGGTGAAGCTGCTTACATATTGAGCATCAAGATCTATAGAGATAGATCAAGACGCTTGATAAGATTTTTCAATGAGTACATAACTTGACAAGATTTTGAAGTAGTTCAAAATGGAACAGTCAAAAAAGGAGTTCTTGCCTGTGTTACAAGGTGTGAAGTTGAGTAAGACTCAAAAACCCGACCACGGCAGAAGATAGAGAGAGAATGAAAGTCATTCCCTATGCCTCAGCCATAGGTTCTATAAAGTATGCCATGCTGTGTACCAGACCTATTGTATACCCTGCCCTGAGTTTGGCAAGGGAGTGCAATAGTGATCTAGGAGTAGATCACTGGACATTGGTCAAAATTATCCTTACTGGAGTAAGGATATGTTTCTCGATTATGGAGGTGACAAAAGGTTCATCGTAAAGGGTTACAACGATGCAAGTTTTGACACTGATCCACATGACTCTAAGTCTCAATCTAGATACATATTGAAAGTGGGAGCAATTAGCTAGAGTAGCTCCGTGCAGAGCATTGTTGACATAGAAATTTGTAAAATACATACGGATCTGAATGTTGCAGACCCGTTGACTAAACTTCTCTCACAAGCAAAACATGATCACACCTTAGTACTCTTTGGGTGTTAATCACATAGTGATGTGAACTAGATTATTGACTCTAGTAAACCCTTTGGGTGTTGGTCACATGACAATGTGAACTATGGGTGTTAATCATATGGTGATGCAAACTATTGATGTTAAATCACATGGTGATGTGATCTAGATTATTGACTCTAGTGCAAGTGGGAGACTGAAGGAAATATGCCCTAGAGGCAATAATAAAGTTATTATTTATTTCCTTATATCATGATGAATGTTTATTATTCATGCTAGAATTGTATTAACCGGAAACATAATACATGTGTGAATACATAGACAAACAGAGTGTCACTAGCATGCCTCTACTTGACTAGCTCGTTGATCAAAGATGGTTATGTTTCCTAACCATAAACATGAGTTGTCATTTGATTAACGGGATCACATCATTAGGAGAATGATGTGATTGACTTGACTCATTCCGTTAGCTTAGCACTTGATCGTTTAGTTTGTTGCTATTGCTTTCTTCATGACTTATACATGTTCCTATGACTATGAGATTATGCAACTCCCGTTTACCGGAGGAACACTTTGTGTGCCACCAAACGTCACAACGTAACTGGGTGATTAGAAAGGTGCTCTACAGGTGTCTCCAAAGGTACTTGTTGGTTTGGCGTATTTCGAGATTAGGATTTGTCACTCTGATTGTTGGAGAGGTATCTCTGGGCCCACTCGGTAATGCACATCACTATAAGCCTTGCAAGCATTGCAACTAATGAGTTAGTTGCGGGATGATGTATTACGGAACGAGTAAAGAGACTTGCCGGTAACGAGATTGAACTAGGTATTGAGATACCGACGATCGAATCTCGGGCAAGTAACATACCGATGACAAAGGGAACAACGTATGTTGTTATGCGGTCTGACCGATAAAGATCTTCGTAGAATGTGTAGGAGCCAATATGGGCATCCAGGTCCCGCTATTGGTTATTGACCAGAGAGGTGTCTCGGTCATGTCTACATAGTTCTCGAACCCGTAGGGTCCGCACGCTTAACGTTCGTTGACGATATAGTACTATATGAGTTATGTATGTTGATGACCGAATGTTGTTCGGAGTCCAGGATGAGATCACGGACATGACGAGGAACTCCGGAATGGTCCGGAGACAAAGTTTGATATATGGGATAGTAGTGTTTGATCTCCGGAAGGGTTTCGGAATTCACCAGAAGGGGTTCCGGATGTTTCCCGAAATGTTTGGGCACGAGAACACTTCATCTGGGCCAAGGGGGAAAGCCCACGAGGCTTTTGGAAAGTGCAAAAGGAAGTTTTGCGGAGACCAGAGGCTAGACGCCAGGAACCCTGGCGTCTAAGGGGTAGACGCCGGGAACCCTGGCGTCTAGCCCTGGAGTCCGAGAAGGACTCTTGCCTTTCGGGTGAAACCGACTTTGAGGAGGCTTTTACTCCAAGTTTCGACCCCAGGGCTCAACATATAAATAGAGGGGTAGGGCTAGCACCAAAGACACATCAAGAAACACCAAGCCATGTGCCGGCTACCCCGTCTCCTCTAGTTTATCCTCCGTCATAGTTTTCGTAGTGCTTAGGTGAAGCCCTGCAGAGATTGTTCTTCACCAACACCGTCACCATGCCGTCGTGCTGCCGGAACTCATCTACTACTTCGCCCCTGTTGCTGGATCGAGAAGGCGAGGACGTCACCGAGCCGAACGTGTGCAGAACTCGGAGGTGTCGTGCTTTCGGTACTTGGATCGGTCGGATCATGAAGACGTACGACTACATCAACCGCGTTCATATAACGCTTCCGCGAACGGTCTACGAGGGTACATAGACAACACTCTCCCCTATAGTTGCTATGCATCACCATGATCTTGCGTGTGCGTAGGAAATTTTTGAAATTACTACGTTCCCCAACATGCTGGTACCGCGGAGAAACCAAATTGCAACAGGCGTCGTCTAGCGTTCAGTTCTCAGGAGACGCCTCCAGCTGCCGCCTTCACCGAGCCTCAGATAGCCGTGGTGCCAACTATTATCAGCCCCAACACACTCAAGAAGGCGGTCTATGAGCAGAACTTGATCCCATTACAGCAGAAGAAGAAGGGACGGAAAAGAAAGAGTAACAAGGGTGCCAGCCAGCCGGCACCGAGTACGATCCATGTCAAGACGGTCCACCTTCACCTAAGGATATCTCGAGGAGGGTGCATGTGGCGGGTAGGCCGATGCTACCGACTAATCTTCTCAATGCTGCAACCGGTGCTATGCGGAGTCTGCATGATAGTGTTCTTTCTTTGGAGAAGCGGCGTCTCTCCGAGAATGATGTGGCATACCCGGTTTTTGTGGCCAAGGTGCCAGAGGGCAAGGGCTTTGTGGATAACGCCATCGGGGGTATGATCGTCCTGCGGTTTGATGACAGCTTCGCTATGTTTAACCTTCATCCGCTGCACTACACCTTCGTTCGGCTATTTTCGCTGAGTATGGAGATGCGGATCATTAGAGACAAGACCCCGGACATCGTGATAGTCGACCCCTTATACATGTGTGCCAAGATCTTGGGCAGCGCTGGGGACCGGCAGGTCGTGAGTTCTTACCTCGAAGGCGTCATTCTGGCAAACCCAGATAAGGATAACTTCCTCGTGCCTTACTTTCCTGAGTAAGTCATCCCCTCACCGCCCCGTAACATATGATTTCTTAGATTTCGATCGTTCTTTTTTTTTCTAACATTTTGTGTTTAATGTAGTGACACACATTGTACACTCATCCTCTTAAGCCCAAAATATTCCATGGCCACGTATTTTGACTTGGACCGTCAGTCAAAGAAAGACTACACAAATATCAAGAAAGTTCTTGATGATGTTCTCCCCGGCTACGCTAAATCTGGAGGCACCTTCACCAGGCCAGTTCGTAGGTACGGCAAGCACGTGTTCGCCCACACTACGATGTTCCCCTGCGTCAAGCAGCCGCCTGGCGGTCATAAGGATGCCTACTACGCCCTCCATCACATGCGGGCGATCGTACGGGACCATAATCACCTTCTGCTACCAAATATCTCAAAGATTGGGCCGCAAGATTGTCGGCAATCCAGGACGCGGACATCAGACAAGAATTCTTTCGCATCCAGTCGGAGTTTGCGGAAATCATCCATCAAGATGTCCTTCGTACCTCGGGTCAGTTCTACCTCAGATATCAACCGTTCAACAGTGAGATAGACACAACGCTACAAATGCAGGCTGACAACGCTCGCGATTTCATGACTATCACGAGAGACGGCGGCTTCATCCATGCTCCGGTCCCTGAGTCGAGTCGAAAGTAGTGATGCTATGTGTAGTTCTGAAACATCGATTGGCTCATGTTGTAATTAAACTTTAATGAACTTGTATGTCTTTTTGGTTTGGACAGTCGTTCAACTTAGATGTAATCGATGCTATTTATTAGTAGGACCATGAATCGTGCTATTAATGTGTTGCCTTTCTCTTCCGATCGTTTTGTTGCATACTTATATATTGCTTATGTATTGTCTGTGAATTGCTACTAACGTTTTGTTTGGCTAGTGCATAGAGATGCCGTCGTATGTCGTGTACAAGGGTAAGGTTCCCGGAGTCTACTACGACTGGGAGGAGTGTCGGAGACAGGTTCACCATTTCAGCGGTAACAGTTACAAAGGGTACACCACTAGAGCGGAGGCGGAAGTTAGATACGCGCGCTATCTAGCGGGAGAGAGGAGGGAGCGTTGGAGGAACCGGATGAAGACCAGTTTCATCGCGATTATGCTCATCGTGATGACCACAGCTCTCTTCTATGTGATGGTAGTTTAGATGATCGATATCGACTTGTAATGTGAAGACAAACTCGCTACTCGCGGTTTTGAGACTTGTAATGTTCTAACTTTGTTCGGTATTTTAAATTCGGAGACTAATATGATGAATTGTATTCGGAGACTAATCTTCTATTGTATTCGATGAATCTGCTGTTGTTGTGTGGTGCTAGCTAAATTCTGTCCAATGATATATTTTGTAACCTGTGAAAATATCAGAAAAAAAAATCTCTAATATTCATACTAGTGCGCACCACCACATAGTGCGCCATTAGTAAGACAGAGCACACTAATGGCGCATCATCCAAAAGTGCACCATTAGTATGCCAAAGCACATGGGTAAATATGGCCCCCCTGAGAGGCATACTAATGGCGCACCGTGGGCTATACTAATGGCGCACTGCATGGTGCACCATTAGTATACCAGATACTAATGGCGCACCACAGGTGCGCCATTAGTAAAAAATACTAATGGCGTGCTAGTAGTGGCGCATCTGTAGTGCGCCATTAGTAGGCAAAACATGTGCGCCACTAGTAGGCCTTTTCCTAGTAGTGCCTCATCCACCCTCTTCCCTGCCGCTATCAGCTCGTCGCAAAGAGACTTGACCTTTCCGACGTAGTCAGTGATGGAGGAGTTCCCCTTCTGCAGATTTGCGAGGGCGATCCGAACATTGGTGGTCTGGGAACGGGTGCGGGATACAAGCATACCTTCAACCGTGTTCCAGAGCTCTGCTGAAGTGTGACACGACGCAATCTGGATGGCGATCTCACGGGGAAGAGTCATCGGGAGATAGGAGAAGACTTGTTGATCTTGTGCATACCAGGTTTGGAAATCAGGGTTCGGCGCCTTCGTTGTGGCCTTGCCATCAGATGAAGCTATGTCGATCTGCATAGGTGGTGGTGGTTGCTCGACGTCGAGGTACTTTGCCATCTGCGCGCCCCGGATCGCAGAGAGCACGGTTGCCCGCCATACCGCCTGATTGCCCTTCGTGAGCTTCTCGATGGCTGTGTGAGCGAATGGCGAGGATGGGAAGGAACTTGAAGATGTTGCCATGGATGAGCTCGAGGATGGATCTGATACCATGTAAGAATTAGAGGCGTGAAAGCATATGCATATTCTGCAGGGACGCATGCGTGTTTATATAGCACAATAGAATACACGATCGGCAGGTTGTTGTAGTCTTGACCCATCCTCCAAGCTATACAAGAGATAAGATCAAATCTACCTAACAACCTGCCTAGTTTACATGATACACACGCACACACTATCGTGACACATATGTCACGTTTATACAAACAAGCCTATCATTTTACAATAGGGTCGGTGAAGATGGTGTGGTCCTTCAGGTATATGTCTTTGAGCGTCATCACCTCGACTTTTGCCTTGTACTCGATGTACCGAAGCCCCATGTCAGGTGTGGGCTGGACAAGGCAATCCAACATGGCCACTTTATCTTGCCCCATGGGACTATCTGCATGAGGAACACCATATTGGTGAGCCCGACGCCGTGCATGCCCACCATTACATCACATGAGTTCACCACCTCCGCGAACTGGGCCATGTCACGCACGGCCTTCGGCCCTACAACCACGACCTCAAATCCGACCTCATTGGCAGTCACAATGACCTCTGCCTTATTTGTGAGCACCCTCGAGTGGCGCTGCAATAGCATGACAAGACGAGGCCTATCACTGAAGGTACGACTTGTAGGGGTTGCCCACACACGTTTCAGCGAGTAGGCTGATCGGAGGAAGTCCCGAAAGTCCATCATCGTGTATCCCTTCTTGGAAAGAGCGGGAATGATCCCCAAGTCCTTATGGCTTTCGATGCCTACTTGCATTGATGGGAAGCAGTCCACAGCATCGTCAGTGTCAAAATCGAGGTAGATGGAGAGTGTTGCGAGGATGTGTCGATACTTGACGATCCATTTGTGGTTGTAGTTGGTGGCCAAGAAATGGACGTGACTGTTGTACACCCGTGCCATGTTGTAAAGAGGGACGACAATGTCGGCCATGTCGTGGTAGAAGTTGTTGCTGTAGTCCGGGTGGAAAAGACCACTGCGGAGACATTGTGGGTGATTGTGCATCTTGGCAGGACCATGTTTCATGGCACCCGGGGCGCTCGAGCGGATGGTCACCTCCTGAACCTGCTTGATCGTCTGTATCACCCACTTGCACGGGAACGGGCGGATTGTGACCATCCCATCCTCCGTCCGGTTGTTATCGCCAGTTGCTGAGACCATGTTAGACAGTGGCGGCTTTGCCATGCATACCAACGTCATCTTCCATGCCGCAGATGTTCATGCGAGCATTGCTGAAGTTGCAACTTAACCTGCTTCTTGGTGTTCCCACATATGTGTATCATGAAAACGATCAAGTTTGGAACTTCTCTTTAATTGCCGACCAAAAAAGTTGAACATTTAAAAATGCAGCCATTTTTAAGATTCTGTATTTTTTGCATTTTGCAACATTTTATTAAAAAAGGAACATTTTTTCAATTAGAATACTTTAAAAATGTAAAAAAATATATAAATTTTGTGCACATTTAAAAAATAAAGTAATCTAAAAAGGAAAATAAATAAATAGACCAAAATAAATGTAAAGAAAACAGCATAAAAGGAGGAAAAAAATAGATCAAAAGCTTCCAGAATGTTGCAACCCGGATTTCTATAGACTTGGGCTGGCCCTATCGCCAGTTCGTCCGGTCTGTGCGAACCGACGACGAAATGACGCAATAAGTGTGATGTAGGAAATGCCTTTTTTGGGTACTCCTATTCAGGACCTCCTACGTATTGGTCCGTGCGACTAAATGTTGTACAATCGTACAGATCATCATGACTAAGCCAACCCGTTTAGCACTAGCTTGTAACGACTTTCTGTTCCTACATTTTTTCTTTGATTTATTAGTTTTCAGTTGGTGCTTTATTGTTTTTTCCCAAAAAATTGTATGAAGTATATATTTATAATAAAATTTTGTAAAGCAATAACATATTTTGTTTCTTAGAACATTCTAAAAATCTCGAAAATCTTTAAAAATCAAACATTTTCTTAACTTGCAAATATTTTTCAAAATTGTAAATTTTTCTTAAACATATTTTGATGTTTTCAATATTTTGAAAAATAAAGTACAATTTTGAGAGCATTTTTAAAAACTAAGAACATTTATTTAAAGAAAAAATAAAATAAACCAAAAAGGAAAACCGGTACAGAAAACAAAGAGGGGAAAAGAAATCTTATAGTACAAGTTCCCTAAACTGAGATAATCAAAATCATGTATGAACTAATTCGGCCCGCCATCAGTGCATTTTCCCTACATTCTTACTCGCAGTGAGCAATAAATAGGGATACTCCTACACACAGAATAAGAAGCAAACCACACAACACATTGTCTCAAAAAGAAAAAAGGAAACCACACAACACACTCGCTCAGTTTTTGTTGTTGACTCTGAACCCACTCACTCAGTTGGGCCAGCCCATATCCCTATTGATTTCTGGATGATTTGTCGATTTGGTCGGCTGTATAGCAAAACCGACCCTTCCCTTGAGGAAAAAATATAAGCCGCATGCTCTTGGACCAACCAGTTTTCGACTACTTTTTAATTATTTTATGGATATTATTATTACAACGATGGAAAATAGGAAAGGTATTTGAAAAATGTTTCAAATTTTGAAAAGTGTCCGAGAATTAGAAAAAAATATTCACGAACTAGAAAAAAAATGCTCATGAATTGTAAAAAAAATCATAAAAAAGGAGAATAGAAAAAATAACTGAAAAAACACAAAGGAAACCAGTAAACTAGAAACAAGCACATGAAAAATATATATATATTAAAATGACTGGCGGGAAGTTTCTAGAAGGTTCCTCAAGATGAAAAACAAACATAGTAAAGTCGTACATGGGCCAACCCATAGTGTTTGTGCTTACCATTACCGAAGGCACAAAAACAAGGGCATTT
>NC_041392.1:218936950-219023136 GCF_002162155.2 Triticum dicoccoides | reverse complement strand
TGCCTGGCCCAATTTTTTGTTTTAAACCCAAAAAAATGTGCGAGTGGTGTATCGTCCAAACCCACGGCCTCCACCTCTAGAGCAACCAACCATGCAACCGAGCCGAATTTGATTACTTACATATTCTTCTTATTCTTCACTTCTTCTTTTTCTTGCCGCTTTTATTTTTCATTTTATTGAAAAATGCGTGGACTCTTTTATCAAAATTGGCAAAGTTTTTGCAAATCCATGATTTTTTTCCAAATTCATGAACTACTTATTTTGAAAATCCATGAAGTTTTCTGAATATTCAATGATTTTTTTTTCAAATTTCATAAAATTTATTTCAAAATCGCTGAACTTTTTCCAAATTTGATGAAGTTTTTTTTCAAATTTGATGATTTCATAAAAAATTGTGTAATTTGATGATTTCATAAAAATTTGATGAAATATGTTTAGTACATTTTTATCAAATCCTTGAACTTTTGGAGTTTGTGAATTTTTTCTAAATTCGTTAACATTTTTGAATTCGCAAACTTTTTCGATTTTTTGCAAAACAATTTTTTTCCTTATCTACTTGTAAAGTCTATGGTTGACCGATCAACTGGTCCACAACGTCCGATCAAATGTGATCAAGCGAATAGGGGAAACCGGTGAAATGCAATCGAGGAGTCGCCTTGTACATGGGCTGGCCCACGAGCATGGGCGGGTGAGCACTAGTAGTGCGAACCGACGTCTAGAACGCCGATTAGGAGCTCCCCAAAACAAGGCATTTCCTATACGGTGCTTAAGGTGCCGCTTACCGGGCGCACACCCTCCTATACACTACCTCTAGTAGCGGGCCGACCCATTTCTATTTTCCGTTTGTTTTTTCTCTATGTTTCTATCTGGGTTTCCTAGGCATTTTTTCTTCTTTCTTTTTTCAAATTGTGCGAACTTTTTTTTCAAAATCGATGATCTTATTTCAGTTTTCTGTGAACTTTTTCTTAAAATCAATGAAAATTGTAAAAAAAATGATGTTTTTTTCGAAATTTATGTACTTTTCTTCAAAAATTATGAAAAAAACTCCATTTTGATGAAAAAATTTCAACATCTAATGAACTTTTTTGAAATAGATGAACTTTTGAAATTCTTTCAAAATCGTTGAATCCCTTACAATTTGGTGATTTTTTATAAAAAAATGATGAACTTTTTTAATTCCCCATTTCTATTTTTTGAATAGTCAAAGATCAAACGATGGACTGGTCAATCATGACGGGTCAACACAGTTTTTTTGGGGGGAACAAGCGATCTGAAGATAAGGCCTCCTGTTGGCCGGCCTGTGAGGGATGTCATGCGTAGTCCCTTTCTTCTAACCGGTGCTGAAGGCGCCGATTAGGAGCTCCCACAAAACAATATTATCCTATGTACCACTGTTCTATGTGCTATGCACACGCACAAAGCACTTGCTCGCTAGCCCAGCCCACGTCTCATCCTCGGGCGATTTCTTTATTGGTTTTTTGATTTGGTCGGTTTTCTAGCAAAAACGGGCACCTTACCCTCGGTCATAGTGAAGCATGGTCGTTGTTGCGTCAGGCCCGACAAACGCGGTGAAGGTTGCTACCATGCGTAAGAGTGTAGCAGGTTCAATCGATCTATATTTAGGTTTTTTTCTGTTTATTTCTCTACAGGTTTTCCATGGTTCTTCTTATATTCATCATTTCGTTATTCATTTTTTTTTTTATGTTTAGTACATTTTTAGTTGTTGTTTTCCTAATAATGAATAATGTTTAAAACATGTATTTTTAAAATTCATTTTTTAATTAGTAAACTATCTTTCAAATTTGTGATTTTAAAATAAAATCATGAACATTTATTAATTTCACGACCATTTAAAAGAAATCATGAACATTTTTATTCCTAGATTTTTTTTAAAATTCATGAATATATTTTACAATAATACATTATTTAAATAATAGCCTATTTTAGGAAATGAAATAATAGCCTATTTTAGGCGAATCTAAATAATAGCCTATTTTAGGCAAATTTAAATAATATAACTAGTAGTATTTTGGAGCCATCTCCTTTCGAGTTTCCCTTTATAACGAGTGGCGTCTGATTTTTTTGGCAACAAGAGCACTACCTAGGCAGGTCCATGGGGTTTTTTCAGCGGCAATATGGTGCTAGAGGCGGTGAATAGGACTTCCCAGTGGGGTGCTCTACAACGCCTTAAAGGGAGCTACATGGGCAGGGCTCATGTTAAAAAAAACTTATATGCTTGCTTGCTTTTTTAGTGTTTTCATTTTCTCTTCCATGCATTTTATTTTTCTTTTTAATTTTTTAATTTTGTTTTTCAATTTTTTCCTTTTTGATATTACTATTATTGGTTATGTTTTTTGCTTTCTTACTAATATGTAATCATTTTTTAAAATTTTATGAATATATATATATATATATATATATATATATATATATATATTGAAGTGATGAACAAATTAATTTAAATCGAGGAACCTTTTAGAGAACTTTTCAATACATGAATATATTTTTTTTCCATCCAGTAATATGTTTAAAAGACAACATGAACCTTCAGGAGGGATTAAATGTAAAAAAAACACTTACGGTAGGGATTACGCATGTACATGTCCTCATCCTCACTAATCTCCAATTGTAGAGCTCGCTGGCCAACGGCCGACGCATCATACGGTTTGATACCCCCTCTCGCCGCCAGCGGCATGTTCCGTGGACTAATCAAAGTTTTTTTAAGCGACAATCAAGCAGGTTAGAGCCACATGAAATTTTTTTTGCATGATAATACGTGTCTCATTCATATCATAAAGAACAAAGTACAAATCACGTAAAGACCGACATGACAATACTGAAAAGATAGTAGAACATTTCTGAGCTTGACACCAACGCTCGTCAACTGCTTCCAGCACCACCACAGCAGCCACCGAAAAAAAGAATGACAAATCACCACCTCACCCGAGCTCGACGCGGCTCCATCGCTGATATGCAGCTTTGCGGACCTCCAAAGTGGCTCACCAAAAGTGAAGCCCTTGCCGTTGAACGAATCAGACCGGGCAACACCCCGGACACGCCATCGAACTTCAGATCTGGCACTCCACCACGACTAAGCCGCCGAAGGAGGAAACCATACCTTCCATCCACAAACCACGAACCCAGTAGATATTCCGTCTTCCAGATGTCGTCGATGCAGACCACAATCTGCATCCGCTCCTGGACTACCTCCCAAGCTCCGCGTCGATACTGGAGCAAACGTCGTCGCAACGGTGGAACCCGAGGACACAGGTCCACCACAAGGATGCCGCCGCCGCTACACCATCCTTGCTTGAACAGACTGGTTTTCAAATCCATCTCCAACCATAGGACCGATGGCCTCGTCAGGAAAGGAAAGGATCCGAAGATTCATTATTCAGCGTCGCCATCGTCATCACCGAAGCAAAGACGATGAACAACCTAAAAACCTAAACTATAAGGGATTAAAATCGATCCACACGCGTGGATCCGGCGGCCCCCCTCACCACCGACGACCGAGGTCGTGGGCGGAGGGGAGCCGCCAGAGAACGGCGTTGGGAGATTGGCCCTGGCGGCAGCTAGGGTTGCAGCCGCCAGAGACGAGAGGAAAACTGGCGAAGCGTTTCTACAGGAAGACAGTTCAGAATACACAATCCTACATAGCTCCTGTGGAGCCACATGGAACTCGCCACCACTCTGCCCGGCGGGCCGCCTGTATAAATACACGCGCGCCGCAGACATTACCCGTCGCATAAGCCGAGCCTTGCTGCACACAGACAAATTAAAAGGGCGGAGAGAAACGACGGGCGGGCGTTGCGCGAGCGCCTCGACGGCATGACCGCCGACCCGTCCTCCTCGTCGTCGTCGGCCGCCGCGGCGCCGTCGGTGAAGGGCGTGGCGAGGGCGCTGTCCCAGCACCACCGCGCCGTCGTCGGCTTCCTCTTCGGCTTCTTCGTCATCCTCGTGCTCTACACGACCGCGTCCGGCCAGTTCGGGACGACCAACACCATCGGTGAGTACGGGGTAGCAGTGGTAACCTTCTACAGTAATTATTACGAGTATCAGTTATTACCTGCATGCGGTTCTCCCTGCTTGTTTACCGGGGTAACGTCCTCGACGTTTCTCTTGACCCTGGTCATGGTCATACTAGAGCGCGCAGTACTTGTTTTTACCACTAGTTGAAGAATTATGCATCCGATTTCTGTTCACAAACTCCATGGCTAAACTCAACTCGGCTATATTCATCCTTGACCCCACTGGTAGACTCGGTGACGTATGGATTCCATACACTAGTCCTCATTCATTTGGAAGTCTCCTCCCACACTGGCTATGCATGTATGTATGACTTGTCCGGCTCTACAAATCAAGAAAAACAGTGGAAAACCAGTCACCTTTCTTTTTCAGGAGAATGACATACGCTTCTTCCTCAGAAATATTCAAACGATGCATATGCAATCATACTTGTTTCCTTCCAAATTATTGCACTGCATTAATTGTTCCATTAATTTCATTCAGAGTGCACCACATATAGCCACGCCAATCTTTTGTAACAATCATTTTTCAGCTCCCCTGCAATATATCCGCTCCAAATGCATACTCACCTTTTCTTGCACTAAATTTAACGCTGAGTAGTATTTCTAGCAGACTCAAAACGGGATCACACACATATCTAAATTTGTAACGGCCTATCTATTTACATTATTCGCAAAATGTCGTCATACTAGCTAGTACCCCCTCCGTTCACAAATAGAGTACAATAGATGTTTTGGATATTTCAATATAGACTACATACGAACACAAATGGGTAAATAAACACACTAAAATGTGTCTATATACATCCGAATTAGAGAAGGTTAGGACCTTTTATATTTTTTGTATAAAGGTGGAATGTCAAAGCATGTTCTTGATTCGCCGGGTCGTCACGCTTACCATACAGCCAGCTAACTTCCCTTGTATACGTGCATGCAGTCGCCCTGCGGTCCACGCCAGCCGAACAGAATGGCAGGACGTCTCCTCCTCCTCCTCCTCCTCCAGCGTCGTCGTCGGCGCCAGACAATAATAATTCCACACAAGGTACGTATATTAGAACTAACGCGGCCGGTGACACGTATCTTTATATTCTGATTCAGCGTGATCATCGCCACCCTGTGTAATAATCAAATGCTGCGAAGTCGTTGTTAGCATGCTCCGGGGTTTGTTTTTGGCTAAGCGAACTGTGCTGAGCATCGGGTCCTGACAAACGACGGAACCCAACTGCCTGGCCCACGGCGCGCACATGAAGAAGATAGGTTAGGGTGCCGCGTCGTGATCAGCGGCTTCATAATAATGGCCTAATAGTAAACGATGGGGATGTGCCTACGTGTGGCACGGGTATTAGGTATAGCACACACATAGTATGTGTAGGCAGGATCGTACGTAGTACGTTTTCGACAGAGAATACGAATATACTTTTTTTAGAGAGCGTGTGTGTGCAGTGTGCTTGTTGGTTGATTGCTACGCGGTTTTGGCCGTGCGCACACATGCATCTATTTCAATTTTTGTTGCACGAAGCTATTTCAACATTCTAACTACGCTTTTTAACGTAGTTCAATATCCATGGCCAAGTGATTACATTTGGCTATGTTTTCCACAACGTATTCGAATATCTGAGGTCAAGTGATTCTGGCTAATTTGCTTTGTTGATGTATACCTAACATTGACAGGTGCAGTACATGACATGGAAAATGGCAAGAAGGACGAGGCAGCCAAGACGATGGGACAAGTACGCATCGAAGACAAAAACGTTGTACCTGGAAGAACTGACATGAATAAAACGACTGGTAATACTACGACCTTTCACTGCCTAACTCATCCACTGTTTGTTTTGGCATTACTATAATTATTTTGTCGATCATCATACGTAGTTGTACTCTCTAGTCTCTCTTACGGTTAGTTTACTGATGATTGACCAGCTGTTAATCTAGTTGTTAATTCAGATAACGTGCAAGCGAATAGGACAGACCAGTCAGGCCAGACAGTGAATGAAGCTAGCGACAGGATGGAGGAAGAGCTCATTCGGCAAGAACTCGGTCAAGACGGCGGCAAGAATGAGAGCAACGTCAAGCATGGTGAGTTCTTGCCACGAAAACTTAACTTCAATCGTCAATCGGTAACATGATGAGTAAAACGTCGGCCGCATGCATGCAGGTGCCCCGCCCAAGCCCATCTGCGACCTGTCCGACCCCAGGTACGACATCTGCGAGATCACCGGCGACGCCCGGGCCATCGGCGGCAACCGCACCATCCTCTATGTCCCGCCCGCAGCCGAGCGCGGCGCCGACGGCCAGGAGTGGGCTATCAAGGACCAGTCCCGCAAGTACCTGGAGTACATCGAGAAGGTGACGGTCAAGACCCTGAGCGCCGCGGAGTCCCTGGTGGCGCCCGAGTGCACCTCCCGGCACGCCGTCCCGGCCGTCGTGTTCGCCATGAACGGGCTCACGTCCAACCCGTGGCACGACTTCAGCGACGTGCTCGTCCCGCTCTTCATCACCGCCCGCGCCTACGACGGCGAGGTCCAGTTCCTCGTCACCGACCTCCAGCCGTGGTTCGTCGACAAGTACCGCCTCATCCTCGCCAACCTGTCCCGCTACGACATCGTCGACTTCAACAAGGGCGCCGGCGTCCGCTGCCACCCGCGCATCGTCGTCGGCCTCCGCAGCCACCGCGACCTCGGCATCGACCCGGCCCGCACGCCGCGCAACTACACGCTGCTGGACTTCCGCATGTACATCCGGGACATCTTCTCGCTGCCGCCCGACGGCCTTGGCATCCCGTACAAGGAGGCAAACAAGAACGCGACCGGCGGCGTCGATGGTGGCATGGGGAAACGGAAGCCGCGGCTCATGCTCATCAACCGTGGCCGGAACAGGAAGTTCGTCAACATCCCGGAGATCTCCGCGGCGGTGCAGGCCGCCGGGTTCGAGGTGGTGGTCGTGGAGCCGCGCCGTGACCTGAGGCTCGAGGAGTTCTCCAAGGTGGTAGACTCGTGCGACGTGCTGATGGGCGCGCACGGCGCCGGGCTCACAAACTTCTTCTTCCTCCGCACCGACGCGGCGATGCTGCAGGTGGTGCCGTGGGGCCACATGGAGCACTCGGCCATGATATTCTACGGCGTGCAGGCCAAGGAGATGAGGCTGCGGGACGTCGAGTACAGCATCGCCGCCGAGGAGAGCACGCTCTACGAGAAGTACGGCAAGGACCACCCGGCGGTGAGAGACCCGGAGTCCATACATAAGCAGGGGTGGCAGCTGGGCATGAAGTACTACTGGCTGGAGCAGGACATCAGGCTCAACGTCACCAGATTTGCTCCGACGCTGCACCAGCTGCTTCGGACGCTCCAGGAATAGAGGATAGGAAATATATACTCCTAGGTTGCAAGAAGAAGAATGTCACATATTTGTTTATTTTTAAAACTGTAACATCTGCGTGTACTGGTGATATGTTGGTGTAATGAGCTTGAAGCTTCCGAAACGAAGCACTCCCCAAAAGAAGCGCGGAAAATCAGAGAATGATATAGCATGAGAATGAGCTTTACTGAAGATTTAAAGATTGTTTTGTTTTGAGAGAAACCCAATTCATACCCTTGAACTTATGGCCGAGTTCGGCGGTGACTCTTTGTGCGGTTCTCCCTCATGAGGACATTGTCGTGGAGCTTAATTGTCCTAGAACGTGGTATGACGTTGTCTTTGTGTTGTCCGGTTATTCCGGGATCTGCTTTGTAAGAGGATTGCCACACTACCTTGCATCGTTCAACTGTGCATTTAGTTTGTGCTTTATCTATAAAGTAGGGTGAATACATGTTTCATGAACTTATGGACGAGCTCGGTCCCCTCGCGCCACCACCCTAGGGCGACGCCAGGAGGATGTGGTGGCTACCCCTGGAGGCGACTGGGGTGGCTTGGGCAGGGTGCCCTGCACGGCGGCCAGGCAGCTTCCAAGTCGTGTGGCGGCAATCGGCGGCCCCATGGCCGGCGGGTTGCTCCGATGGGCTCCCCGGCTCTGCGATGGGCGGCGGCGGCGGCCGTGGATCTCGCTTCCTAGGCAGATCCGTCAAGGCATGGCTTTGGCCAGATTAGGACGCGTGATGGGACCGGTGTGGGGCAGCCAGAGGTCCTCTACCGGCATTCGGGTGGCCCCGTTCGTCTTCATGGGGAGGGTGCTCGCGGATCCAGCTAGCTGCCAGATTAGCGTGACGCGACTTCCGGTGAAAATTGTGTCGACTACGGTCTTGGCGGACGATGGCGGCGTCTCTGACGTCGTTTCCTTCTGAGGCATCATCGTTGCTGGTTGCTTCACCATGCTCGGGGTGTTTCGGTGGGGACCCTAGATCTGGGTCTCCCAAATCGAACGATGGAGGATCCTTCAATGCCGTTCTCCCTCCTGGGGCATCGTTTTGGAGTAAGTGCTGGTTGAATGTGACAAGAGGAGGATCGGTGTTACATCTACCACAAGGCCGACGACGGGTCTCGACGGCAAGGCGCGACGGAGTTTCAGCGACATGCGCGTGTGGATGGACACGTGCAGGATGGTGGTATTGTCTGGCATCATGTTGACGTTGACGGTAGTATGCCTTGGCGACGTGAATGTGTTGATCACTCCAAATGTGGGACGGCAGAAGATGGCGGCAGCTGATTCCTAGAGCGTACGCAGTTGGTCTAGCTAAAGCGTCATATGTGGGTCACAATGGGTCATTTCTAAGAAAGTGTTTTTCACTCTTTTAAGAAATTGTGTCAGTTTTTCATGACAAGCTCATGTACCAATATTAGGAATTCGTGCCAGATTTGACTTTTTTCAACAACTTTTATTTTTATTATTTATTTTTCAACTAAAAAAGTGAGAGAAAACACTAAATATAGATCATTACATAAAAATGGTGATTTCAATTTACATTTGTCATTACAAATGTTCAAGAAAGTACACAACATTTGAAGTGAAAATGAGTGCAAATGGTCATTTAAAAAATGTTGTGTGGATATTTGCTTGTGATGTTATGGGAGATAGTCTACTTGGCAAACATTCATTATCTTATGTGCATTCTTCTAAGATTTTTATCATAAGATATTATACGAATATTTTGACTCCGTGCCAATTTTTAGTAATTTTGGACAACATTTAGAGCTTATTTCATTTTTCGGACTTAAATAGCTAAAGATAATGCAAAAACAATGTTATAAATGATAAACAAGCTGTAGAAAAAATAAACTGAAAAGAGCTCAAATGATCACTGAAATTGGTTTGGGTGTTACAAAGTTAGAGATTTGGGGTGAATATTACGAAACTTTATTTTATGTGTTCTTCTCAATTTTTATCATATGTGCCAAATTTTTAGTATTTTTTGACTTTATTTAGATATTTTATCTTTTTTCTAAAATCATAGGAAAACTCCGTCCGGATCTAACATAGCGCAAAGTTGAATGTTTTATCCGTCTCCAGCACTTGACCTCAAAATGTATATATATCCTTCAACATATTTTTACTACATTTTTAAGAACTTATTTCATACACTTACATTTCAAAACCGAGTCACTTTCAATGAGTGCGCAAAAGTTCATTTAATGTATAATATAATACTATCCTAAATTTAGTGAAACTTTTACGCAGAAACATAGGACATGAAGTTACAATACTACAGAAAAATATGCCAAAATCCATCGAATAAAAGGCATATATTGAACAGGTGGGTCCTCCGTCCCATGGAGTTCGCTGCCACCAAGCACATCGGGCTCGGCCCATGTCACGTCAATGTCATATGGGTCATTGTTTGTCCCGCCCCACATGTCATTCACCTACCTACACACTTCTCAACTCAAAAAAGAACCTACACACTCCTGACCCCTTCTTCTCTCCCTCTTTCAAATCCCCTGCATTTATTAATATGTGCAGCTTCTCCACTCTGTTTTTTAACACGGTATAGACGCAAGCGCTCGTATAAACGTGCATACACTCATCCTTATGAACTCACACACGCACATCCTACCTCTATGAACACTTTCGGAAGACTGAGTCGGCATTTCATCTTGAGATTTTATGAAGTTACCGTAAACGCCTCGTAGTCGACGGGAACGTCTCCTCCCACTGAACGCATATCACCGAAAATTCTAAAATAAATTCAGGATAAATGCGAGCGCCAGGATTTGAATCCTGGTTTACTGGGAATACCACTATCCTACTAACCATTCAACCACAGTTTGGTTCGTCATTCTGTTTTTTTCTTTTGACGAAACAAATCAAACCTTTTTATAAATTCTAAAATAAAAGGGGTGGGTGATTTTTGTTATTTGCCCTAGTATTTCGGAACATTTGGCCGTTTTTGTTTTGTACTGTGTCATTATCCATCTTTAAAATAGCATCGTGCTAATTCGCTTGACATCATTTTATTAGTCCGAGGGGGCAGGGCCGGCGGTCAGTATAGACTAAGCAAGTGATCAGATACAGTAAGTTGCTAAAACAAACATGATGCAATAAGTAATACGCAAACAGACAAATATATATATATAACTGAGAAAGGATCTAAACTTGTTTTATTACATACTCCCTCTGTCCCAAAATAAATGTCTTAACTTTGTACTAACTTTAAGACACTTATTTTAAAACAGAGGGAGTACTTAACTAAAGAGATCTCATACTAAATTCGGAAATACTTGTCATAGAAATAGATGTATCTAGACGTATTTTAGTTCTAAATACATCCACTTTTATTCATTTCTACGACAAGTAATTTCTAACGAAGGGAGTAGCAATTAACGGGATCCATTACTAAACTAAGGGCCAGTTTTTTTGGGCGGCTTAAAAAATAAGCTGCTTCTCCCCAGCTTAAAAAATAAGCCGCTCCCAAAATTCATGCAGGCTTCTAGATTAGTAATCTCATAACTAGTTCAGAAGCTCCAATAAATAAGGGAGGGGGTTTATAACAAAAGCTAGGAGGAGACGGCTTATTTTTTAAGCCGCCAAAAAAACTGGCCCTAAACTACTCTTAATAACCACGACAGTCACTGGCGCGCTCGAGGAGCGCCACAAGTCCCTCGTGCGCGACCACTTCCTAGCGAGCTTTGAGATCGCCTCCTCCTCCCCCTCGCAAATCGCGAGGTGCTTGCTGGCAGCGTACACCCAATCGACCTAATACATGGTGTGCGTAGCGAACGCTGGATTCGGAAGCCACGACTTTTCCACCGAACCAAACACGTCATCAGTGTAGATCTATTAATCCCCAACCAACCAAAAAGCTTAGGGTTTCTATGCCTCCCACCAGTTTGCCCATGGCGGCGCGGTGGATCTTGCCGGCATAAGGATTCTGTTTTTAGTTGTTTCTTCGAGTATTGTTTGGATTTGTGTCTTGCTTATGAAGGCAAGACAATGACGGTTATCTTAAGATGGAATAAGGTTCTCCGCGCCTAGCTCCCATCCCGATGGTGCGTCTACCATTGTTGAAGAGCATGTGAAGATGTATCTCCAACGAATCTCGCAAGATTTGATTGATGGTTCTTTGTTGAATCTACTCGAATCTGATCTTCATGTCTGTCTTAAAATTGAATCCTTCCTATCTGCTTGGTTCTTCATCGGCAGTGATTGTTGTTTTGATATACTGGTTCTACAAGGGTTTAGCACAACGATTCAGACCTCCCTATTTGCTCGGTTGGTTCTTTATTGGCAATTGTTGTTCTGATGTGCTGATCCTACAAGGGTTTAGCACAATGATTTACCAACGGTCTAACAAGTTTTGCCTCTCCAATAAGGAAGGGACAATGACGGCGGCACACCTTCAGCTCCCTTCCGTGCTTGTAGTCGTTACTAGGTGATCTACAGAGCTCAATGTAATTTTTATTTCTAATGTTTGCTCATGATAAAGATAAATAGATCAAAAATTCCCGCAAAAAAAAAAAGAATTAAAGGAACAAGCTAGAAGCACTTCAAAGGAGTTCAGGCACCAATTACACATGCTTACAGCAAGTGACCCATAATTAGCCTAGTACTGTAGATGGTAATGGCAGGGTTGCTAATATTTTCCAGCATTCTGAAGTGAACTAGCCTATTCTGATTTGCTCACATTAGTGGAAAACTGAAAATCCATCAATGCGGAAACAAATGAGAATGATCCAAACACATTAGTCCAAACTGAGGTCCTCGTCCAAACTGCTCACATTAGCCAAACTGAGGTCCTCGTCCGGTATCAGAACCAGAAAACGAGATTAGTGTAATTTCCGATATGTTTGCACTAACTCCATGACTAGAGATTGGGATACAAACCAAATCATCATGCAGTAATATTGCCTCTGGAATCTGGATAGCCGTCTTATGTGCCAAACGAGACCATGCATTTCAGCATTTTCATTATGCTTGCCACCAGTTAACTTTTTTGCAAAAACCATTTTGATTAACCTTCTGCAGTTCCCAAACGTTTGGATGAACCTCATGTCCAGTTCTGAATCTGGACGGATATAAAAGGTCCAAAAGGTGCCACTGGTAAGACTCACAATTTCAAATTCACCAGACACAGATATGTACATATATCGTGATTTTGATGGCCCTCTTATCCAGATGAGTAGGAAATTCCTGCAGAAAGACGATTCACTTTTTAGTATAAATAAATATATTCATGACATTTATTACCTCCGTCCCAAAAAGATTGTCTTAGGCTGGTCGCGGTATCATGCATGTCAACTGGACTTTTTTTATGATGTGGCACACAATTAAATGAGGAAAGAGGGTGTGGTATCATATCATGATACTGTATCATATTAAATGGTGTACTACTTTGTGTCATGCATGTCAATTAATAAGGCAACATAAGATACTAACTTATGATACTATGCATTACGAAGGTAGTATCATATGCATGATAGTAGTATATGATACTCCTCATTACAACCAGCCTTATACAGTATTTATCTAGATACCGATGTATCTAACACTAAAACGTGTCCAGATACATCCATATCTAGACAAATCTGTCTTGTACAGTATTTATCTAGATACGGATGTATCTAACACTAAAACGTGTCTAGATACATCCGTATCTAGACAAATCTAAGACAAGCCTTTTGGGCCGGAAGGAGTACAAGGCAACCAAGTCCCAAAACGTGTATATGCATAAAGGCAAACTATATTCATTAGTGACAGAAAATGTATATGAAAACTTCAGTCAACATAAATACTCAGTATCAGTCCGCAAACATGATGGTAGTATGTATGCAGTGTTAAAATTAATATCTGCGGAGGAAAAACAAGATCGACATAATTTTTTACTGCTATGGAAAAAGATGAAACACCTTATGACCAAGCAGTAGAACAGGATAGCAAAATACCTAAAAATGCAGACAAGAAAAATTATAGGCCAGACCTACAGACTGCAGTCACAGCAAATGAGGCAATGGCTAGCAATTCCTGATGGCACTGATTGCTTTGTGCTTGCCCTTTTATCATCTTATATCTGCATCCACTGTAATGCCATCCTCTGCAAGTCCAAACCCCGCCAACGTCCTCACACCTTTGATGATACCAGGTCATCTTCTCACCGTGTGCTGCCTGCAAAGGGATAAGGCTGCCTCTTTACACCTTTTCTATGTGGAATTTATTTGGTAATAAAACTTTGCAACCGGTGTATGTATCCAAACCAGGCTGGGCGGTAAATCTTGTGTTGAATCATGCATATGACATTGTAAAAACAGCAAGTTTGAGAGTCTAATCAACTGACGCTGAAATGACATGGTTTGGGTGTAGATGCACCTTTGGATTTGTGAAACGCCTCGCTGTGGTGGCGGCCCTTTCCTCAACCCCGACTATTTGCCAATCTGCACAAGAACCATACATAATCAAACAAGCTGGGCTAATAATGGAGGTAGCGACCATACTAATATGGCATAGAAGGAGATACCTAGGATTGGAAATGGCGGTGACAAGCTGAGTTGCAGGAAGAAGACATGGCGACGAGCTGAATAGGAGGAAGGGAAAGTGGTGGGTGAATTTAGGGTTCATCATCAATTTGTTCGTTCAAGGACTTAGCACCCACCAGGGCCACGTATATTGCAAAGGGGGAGAGATGATATAAGTATATAACACGACATACTACCAGCCCACCGCAGGCACCAATTCCACTTACAATATATAATGAGTAAAGATTAAATATTACTCCCTCCGTTCCTAAATATAAGTCTTTTTAGAGATTCCAATATGGACTACATACAGAGCAAAATGAGTGAATCTACACTCTAAAGTATGTCTATATACATCCGTATGTAGAAAAGGAGGGAGTATTACAGATGGATGCATGCATTACCCATATACTACAATCAATTTGAGAGATACAATCTTATTTAATGCTACTTTCCTAACTAACGGGATCCCTAATATATAAATTCATGCACCCAATAAGTTCAGCTGATAAATTCATGAGAAACAAGTATATTGTGCACATCACCATTTTTACTCCCTCCGTTCCAAATTACTGGTCGCAGAAATAGATGTATCTAGAACTAAAATACATCTAGATACATCCATACCTGCGACAAGTAATTTGGAACGGAGGGAGTATTAGTTATCACACAACTATGGGTATTCAAAAGCAAAGCACACTGTCTCTACTCTCTACCATTGTTTACGCCTGCAGCCGTCCGGACCAAGCTGTCGGGGCGCAATTTGCCATCCACCGCGGTACCCCATCGGTCCGTAGACCAGTACGGTTGTCCAGATTCCGCAAAACAGGTTTTTAAACGCGCGCGCGGACCGCCCTCCATGTTGGACTTTGACACCCCCGGTCCACCTTTTCTTCCACTCCACCCCTGCTCCCCCCTTGCTTTGCATCCACGCCCTTCTCCCTCCTCTGTCGTTGTACCTCTCCAGCCGCCGCCCAGGCATCCTCGGATGTATGCAGTCCCCACCCACACGCCTATCCGCCTTGGACTACGCCACCGTCCACCCAGGATCAGTCCGTAGCCAGGTACCCCCCGCCATCCATCACGCCCGGTAGGTGTTCCGTCAAATGCCATAGGGCTTTTTTGTTGAACCATCATTTTCTATTGTAAGCACGATGGCGAGGTACTCGGTGATGGAGGATGAGTTGTTGTGCGATGCGTGGAAGGTCGTATCTGCGGACTTTTTAGGCACGAGGCAAGGGGACTCGCTGTTTTGGCAAAACATGTGTGCTTCGTTTCTTGAGCAAAAGCACCTCACGCCCTACGACACACACGTGATCCATGATCTCAATGTGAAGTTGCTTGCCCATCGGTGGTACACCATCTTCAACACCGTCATGAAGTTTTGCGGTGCGGTTGCACAAGTGGAGACAATGTGGCCATCGCGCTCGTCAACCATGGAGATCATAAGTTTTGCTTCTTGTTGCTCTATATGTTGGTCAATTCATTGATTCACTCAATGTTTCAACTTGATAATCATCAAGTTGTATAGCCCGAACACGCTGACGTGATGTACACAGGACCGAGGGGAGGCAATTTACGTTTCATACATTGTTGGATGAAGCTCAAGGGCAACACTGCGGGGGAGGACTTGTGCCGATTCTGACTCAAGTATCGTTGAATCTGGAATAGATGAATTCGAAGAACTTGTTGAACATCCGGTTATCTCAAATGTAATATTTACATTTGAACTATTGTTGTGCTAGGAATATTTGTAAGCTATTTATGGATGAATTGTGCTATTTTCTATTATTATTTTGAGTGCTACGGATAAAAAAGCAAGGGCGGGTATTTAGAGGACAGGGTTGGATGGACGGCCCCATATCCGTGTCAGCGGACCAATTACCGTGGCCGTTTTAGGGGATGGCGTTGGAGATGCCTTAGCAACTCATCGATCAAGTCAAGAGTCATCCTATATATAAAAGGACTAGTGAGTATCTACTACAGTTCAGAATTAAGCAAGAAAATAGATGAGATTCTTCCTCAACCTTGCCTCACAGGAAGAGAGCTGTCCCTTAGTCCCTCTCTCTAAAATCCTAGCACATATCATCGTATCATCGAATACCATTGCTTCAGTCTCAATGGGGAACCAAAGGGAGTGGCGAAAAGTGTGAATAAGTGACACTGAAGCTCAGGAGATGAATAACCAGGAGAAGATGAAGATCCCATGACCCATCCTGCTGAGGATAAGACTTTTTACTACCAAAAACGATGCAATAACACTCGCTAAACCAGCATTAAACACACTCTCTGTCATGCCAGATGAAGACAGGATGACCACCGCCACAAGGAGTGCCGGTACACTGCCATCGTTAACACAAAGGTCTGAACATCAGATGCAGACATGCGTTATGATCTTAACTTGTCCATTTGCAGCACAGCTAAAAGAACATCGTCATCCCAACCGACACGGTGAAAAGATAGATATGGCAACCTTCCACCATGGGTAGTGCTGCTCACAACAGCCAGGTTGTTGTACATGCCATCGCAACCATCAGCCTTGAACCATCCAGCAAGGGTGGCCTGAGATGCAAGAAAGGTTGTTGTACATGCCATCGCAACCATCAGCCTTGAACCATCCAGCAAGGGTGGCCTGAGATGCAAGAAAGTTTGCTGATGACTGCTAGACTCGGGGAATGTGGACAGGCACCAAGGAAATGGTCCACGTGGTGTTAGCATGGACATCCTGCAGTGCATGCTCATCGGCAGTGCCAACCCAAAAACGCAGATAATGAGCTTCACCACCAAGGAGGCTTCAATCACATCATCAAAGCTATGTGTAAGGAAGCTTGCTCTTTGGAAGTGAAAGATTAAAGGAGAGCAGCAAACCATCTAGTCCGACGACTACCGGTGACAGTCACCAAGCAACTGCATCAACCAGGAAGAGAGAGTGCCACCACACATGTGGCAGATGTAGACGCAGGGACTGTCATACGATCTGCGCCTCCTACAAATGGCAGACATTGCCAGGCTAGCGCTAATGCAACTGGCTTGTGCTCTTATCATGTCGCCTGCCATCAGTCCTGACCTTGGCAAGGTTTCTGAAGGCTACATAAAGGACTTTCTTATGCACGTCTCAGTGCTGGATGGAGGCCAGCCTCATTCTGGCATTTGGCGGTGGAAATGGGAGAGGGAAGGCGGAGACGGGAGAGGCGGCCCAGGAGGAGTGCAACTCGAGAATGTCATTCTTCTTCCCTTAATGGTGTACTAGGGTCAGAGCCGACTCAGCAACCACCACCCAGGGCTGATGCCCTTGGTAGCACACTGCTAATCAGCAAACGTCCATGGTCACCCATGGTACACATCACGTGCCATGTTCCCTCCATGGGTCCAAATGCGCACGCAACCCATGCAGTGAGGGTTCGCTCTCATGACACCAGTAACGCTTTGGCCCAAATCCACTTAATGCACTGCCCACCTACAGAGTGGGCCCACGTGTACATGGCACCCCTCTCACACTTTAGTCCTCGCTTCGTGTCAAAAGGTTAACCTGCAGGTTTTGTGTTTGGAACAGGTGTAAACTTCCCATACGAGACTAATCCCATCACGGAACTGCACATGGGCCTCACACAAACGAGCAGGGTATTACATTATTGCTACTCCACGGCTTCGACAACTCCACCTATGTTGCCTCAACATAGCTGGTCCCAAGCCCAGGTAAAGGAGGAGGGTTGTGTTGGTTAGGCGGCGAGCCAACATCAAACTCAGCCACTCTTATGGAGATGAAACCCAAAAGAATATCATTGGGGTGTAACCCTCTTAACGACACGCCATATCATAACCCAGGTGTATTGTCAAATGGGTAAGAGTCGGGCCGTCACCCCCTTGGTGGCGCGCCGTATCTTGATCTGGATACAGTGACAAGTTAGCAAGGATCAGGTCGTCGCATCCTTAGTGGCACACTACATCGACACCCAGGTAATAAAAATGAGCAAGGGTCTTTGCATTTGACACGACGAGTGCAAAGGATAAGGAAGCTAGCCGAGCCTAGTAGGATCTGCTTAGGTAGCTGGAACATAGGGTCCCTGAGAGCTAGTTGATATAACGATGAGGAGTAATGTTTATACCCTTTGCGTCCAAGAAACCAAATGTAGGGGACAAAAGGCGAAGGACGTTGAGAATATCGGCTTCAAGCTGTGGTACACCGGGACAACTGCAAACAGAAATGGAGTAGGAATCTTGATCAACAAGAGCCTCAAGTATGGAATGGTAGACATCAAAAGGCGTGGGGCCCAGATTATCCTAAGTTGGTAGTTGGGGACTTGGTTCTCAATGTTATCAGCATAACACAAATAGGCCACAATGAGAACACCAAGAGGGAGTAATGGGAAGGCCTAGAGGACATTGTTAGAAGTGTACCTATAGGCGAGAAGCTCTTCATAGGAGACCTCAATGCCCATGTGGGTACATCTAACACAGGTTTTGGAGCGGTGCATGGGGACTTTGGCTATGGCATCAGGAATCAAGGAGATGTCTTAAGCTTCGTTCTAGCCTACAACATGATCGTAGCTAACACCCACTTTAAAAAGAGAGAATCGCATCTAGATTTTTATTAGTGGTTAACACTCTTAGCCAGATTGATTTCGTCCTCTTGAGAAGAGAAGAAGGGCGTGCTTGCCTAGATTGTAAGGTGATACCTCGAGAGTGTTGTCCCTCAACATAAGCTTGTGGTGGCTGAATTTCGCTTTCGGATTCATGTCCAGCGGGATAAGTGCGCCAAAGTCGCTAGAACTAAGTGGTGGAAGCTCAAGGAGGAGACAGCTCAGGCTTTCAAGGAGAGGGTCATTAAGGAGGGTCCTTGGAAGGAAGTAGGTGATATAGACAATATGTGGATGAAGATGGCAACTTGCATTCTTAAAGTGGCTTTAGAGGAGTTTGGAGTTGCCAGGGGAAGTGGAAGCAAAGTTAAAGATACCTGGTGGTGGAACGATGATGCCCAAAAGGCTATTAAGGAGAAAAAAGATTGTTTCATACGCCTACACCGGGATAGGAGTGCAGACAACATAGAAAAAAGCGAGCTGTGAGTAAGGCAAGGGATCGGGTGTATGAGGACCTCTACCAGCGCTTAGACACGAAGTAAGGCAAAAGGAAAATCTATAAGATGACCAAAGATCCGAGAGAGGAAGACGAGGGATGTCGACCCAGTCAAATGCATCAAGGACGGATCAGATCAGCTCCTAGTGAAGGACGAGGAGATTAAGCATAGATAGATGACGGGAGCACTTCGACAAGCTGTTCAATGGAGAGAATGAGAGCTCTACCATTGAACTGGCCGACTCCCTTGATGATACCAACATGCGTTCTGAGGCAAGGCGATGGGCCCTGATTGCATCCGCATTGAGGTGTGGAGAGGCCTCGAAGACAGCGATAGTATGGCTAAATAAGCTTTCCAACCTCATTTTTTGAGCAAACAAGATGCCAGAAGAATGGAGGTGAAGTATATTAGTACTCCCTCCTTCCCAAAATATTAGGCGACTAAGCCTTTTAGAAAATCCCAAATTCTAAGGCGTTTTAACACTCAACTCTCGATGTTCTCTCATGTGCAATTAGTGTAAGCTAACCAATCGTGGATCAGCCAACCATGTTTGTTAAAGGATATAATGGAGAAAACTTTCTGTAACCATGGCTCAATAATTTTCAACCAGCCTTGCGCTAATTTCCGTGCCAAAAGCTTATACACCCTACATAATGGGAAGGAGTACCAACCTTCAAGAACAAGGGGGGTGTTCAAAGTTGTACTAATTACTGTGGAATTAAGATGATGAGCCGTACAATCAAGCTATGGGAGAGAGTCATTCAGCACTGGTTAAGAAGAATGACAAGCATGACCAAAAATCAGTTTGGCTTTATGTCTGGGAGGTCTTCCATCGAAGCCATTTTCTTGGTACGACGACTTATGGGGAGATACAAGGAGCAAGAGAAGGACCTGCTATGGTGTTCATTGACTTGGAGAAAGCCTATGATAAGATACCGCAAAATGTCATGTGTTGGGCCTTGGAGAAAACACTAAGTCTCAACAAAGTACATTACCCTCATCAAGGACATGTACAATAATGTTGTGACAAATGTTTGAACAAGTGATGGGGACACTGATGACTTCCCGATCAAAATGGGACTGGACCAAAGGGTTAGCTTCCCTAAATCTACCATAATCATCTAAATTAGTGTTTCTACATCTCATTTCTTGTTGATGATCGGCAGTTGACATTTCAGGTACTGAAGTTTAAGAATTAAAAAAGACTTCCTGGAATCTAGTATAAGTCTAACATGAAATTAAAAATTACCATTCACTAAACATACAATGTCACATAATTTTAGCACCATCTACAAGCAGAGCTCCAATACTTAAAAATTCATTTCAACCCACAATTCCATGAATGCCTCGCTGGTATCCTCAACACTTAATGTTGTTCAACCATCACTTGTAAGAAAACAAGCGACTAAAATTTTAATATGTTATTGGTTGTTGATTGCATGTAGCTGGCATGAAGTACTGCTACTGTTGACTCCTTCATGAAGCATCTCATTTGTCAAAACATCCTATAACTTCGCTTGTATTTGCTAATTCACAGCCACAAAAAGTTCATCTCAACCCAAAAAATCCGCACATGCCTCACCACTGTCTTCAACAATTAATGTTGCTGAACCATGTAAGCAGTAAAAACCAGCTAGTACAATTTTAACATGTTATTGGTTGTTGATGGCATGTAGCTGGTATGAAGTACTGCTATTACTGATTCCTTCATGAAGCATCTCATTTGTCCGAACATACCTATAACTTTGATTGTAGTTGCTATCAAAGCCACCAACAAGTTGCTAGCTTCAATCCTGTATTGCTGGATGCAAACTACTGTTATCACGAATTACCTGTTACATCACAAGAAGTTTCATTGGTGTGGCTGCAACAGCAAAGGGTAAAAAAATAACATGGCAGAGGTTCCTATCACCTTACGAAGGTTTAACAGCAATGTCAAAAGTAATTTCTAGCAATGCAGGTAACTGTTCAAACACTAAAATACATGATAATACTGTGAGCAATATAGTTGAATACTTGACTATCTTGCTGAACACAATACTCACAGGGTTAACAACATATTAACAGAAGAACTTAATAAATCATTCCTACTTGTAAAGTTTTGGAGTTGGTGGTCTGGTCGTATGGAGGGGGGGAGGGGGGGAGGTAGATGGATGACCTTATCTGACACAGCACAAGGTTGTGGAGGAACTACACCTTGCTGAGTGTGCATCACTAGTGTTGAAGGAACTAGTTCAACTTGTTGGGAGGCGAATATAGGCTGATATGGCAGCAGGAGTTCACCCCAAACCTCCTAGAGCACAAGATCTTATCCAAGACCTTAGATCAGAACACTAAGTTCTATTATAAGAGTTCTGTTATAGGTAGTGGGATGCATAGTATGCTTACAAACTAGAGGTGAGGACCTCTATTAATAGGCATTGGGAAACCTTCACACCTCAACTTCTACTCATAGCTAGAAGACTCTAGAAAACAGCAGCTAAAGCTAACAAAACAAACAAATACTAGACTCAAGTAGAAGTATATAGTAGTCGTCAAATGGATTTGACTTTTCATTTTATTTTTATTTTTCTTCTCCTTTCTATTGTTCCTCACCATTGTCTCAAGGCCGCGCTACGAGACTTGCAACTGTCGTAGCCACCAAAATCAAGGAAGGAAGTTGGATGTCGAAGAAGATGGAGTCGTTGGATTTCAGCTTATCAAGATCGAATGTGATTTGGGTAAATTCCAACTGCTGCACTGCACTCTCCCAAACTCACATTCGAGATAGTCAACACTCCTCTCCTACAAACGTTAGCCAGTCTATTGTCCTAAATTGCACTGCACATAATATGAGTCGTACCTATGTATGGCCTTCGATCCCAAAGTGAATTAATTCAACATATAACTCGACTAAACATACTTAAAAGACTGAGTTTACTCAAGTCAAACATAAAATTTAATGTCAATTACATTTGCATGGCACCGGCAACTTACTAGTGGTAATAGAGATCCAGGTTGTGTGACATAATCATCATTTTTCTTGTGATAATGATCTTTTTATTTGATTATTTCACTCTACCATAGTTGATCCAATCATCCAATTATGTAGCACATATTCAACTGGATGTTGTGAAACATGATTTGTATAACTACTCCCTCCATTCCTAAATATAAGCCCTTTTAGAGATTTCAACATGGACTACATACAGAGCAAAATGGGTGAATCTACACTCTAAAATATGTCTATATACATCTTTATGTAGTCCGTATTGAAATATCTAAAAAGGCTTATATTTAGAAACAGATGGAGTACAATGCTGAAGGTACTAGATGGCATGGTTACAGGGAATCATACAGGCCTAGGCTAGATGAGCAAATAATTGGGAGAGAATAGATCGATTCTTCTTGCCTAGCTCAAACATAGATAGATGACATCCTTAAGCAGTGCATGCTTATCCTTCACTTTTCCTAACACAACATGAACTCCTATGGAACCAGCATCTTTTGATCTTAGACATCCTTTAATAATAATATTCCCCACAAGACTCTCGCACATCCATTTATCTACTGATGCAAGAACCTTCCAACAATCTCCTCCTGTTATACGACCATGACCTTAGCCTTCTTGATGGCAATTCTACCGCATTCGAACTACCGACGCACTAATGAAACACACTAAAATCCCCAACACCTGAGGTAAGTGACCAACAAAATGGGAATGCAGGTACATACAACAAAAGCAATGCCACTATTCCCATACAGTAACCGAAACACTCTACTCATCAGTTACACTAAGTGGTAAATCATTTTCAAATGGGCTTGCTTCCCAAACAGCTGAAAAAGAATAGGTTCAACAAATGCAAAAATGATCACCTCTCTATGAAAATAAATGGACAGGGAGCTAGGGAGCCAGAGACACAAAGGAGCTTAGCTTTCTTACATATTTGAGTGTACAGGCATGTCCTAACTGATCCGCTGTTAGATGGGGCATCAGGCAGCACAAAATTCTACTTGACTAAGCTATAAGTTCCTCCCAAATGAGGGTTTGCTTACTGCCTCATTTTTTAGATACTAAGCTTTCTTACATATCTTGATATGGACAAATATACCTACCACACAAACCAGTCAACTACTGAACAGTATGAATTCCTAGTTTATTTAGCTAGCATCGCCACACCATATTTGCAACGGCATTTTGAAGCGTACATGCCTTTTCAATAGCAAATAAATAACTTATGCTTTGGCTACCAACAAAGTAGTAGATGCTGTTTGCCTACAACTGAAACAACAATGTAGAGGGCAGCACAGGATACAGTTACTGAAAGCAAATATATAACTATAGTTACAAATAGTGCAAGACTGAAAGCAAATATATAACTATAGTTACAAATAGTGCAAGAATTCTCCGTACCTCCAAAAAGAAGCAGCAGTCTATGTCATAGGAGTTATGCCCTCACCACCTTCACCAACATCCATGTCCTTTCCATTGGGCAAGGTCTTGTTTCCCGTGCTTTCAACATCTGTCTGCTTACTTGACTTCCTCTTGCTATACTTCTTCTCATACCGATCCACCTTATGCCAATCCACCAAACTATTATGTTGTTTAGTCTCAGGAAGACCTTTCCTTTCACCTCTCGGACTCTCCTGAGGGCGTTTACCTTTACACTCCAGTGCAAGAACCACAGGGGCTGTGGGATCAGATCCTAAATCCTGACTAGCATTCCAGTTGCTTCCCATCTCTGCTCCGGTCTCAAGATAGTCCAGATGATCCATCATATTGGTTACACAAAGTCCCAAATCCTCATTAACCTTCCTTCCATAAACCAATCCATTCTGCCTCTTGCCCTGCCCTGCCAAGACAGACACAGATGCACTGCCAGAACGTGAAATCCTCGGTGACCCGTTGATCGCCAAATGAAGCTGCAGCGCCAATGCCTCGTCTGGCAGGTCCGGATCACCGGGACCCTTGCTCTCTGACTCCTCGCCTACAGGAACGAGGGCCATCGCATCCTTCCAAGCTGGCCTCACCTCCTCCACAACCTTCCTCGGCGAATTCAACTTAGCAGCAGCGACAGGCCCCCCCTTCCTCCGCACTGCAGGACTAGGCTCTCTGATGACCAACTCCAGCTTAGGAACAGATTCGGCGCCCACATTCTTGCTACCCACCTTTACTGTAGGGCAGCAATCGACGCAGACGAAATTCTCCAAATCTACAGGCTGGATCAGGGCAGTACGGTGCTCAGCGGGGATGCAGTGGCGGTGGACGCAGCAATTGCAGCTGCGGCAGGTGGCTGAGTCATCATGCGGCAGGTTGTCCAGGTTGAGGCAGTAGGAGCAGACGGCGCCAGAGCGAAGGAGGGAGATACATTCAGAGCAGAGGAGGAGGACGCGCCAGAGGGAGCGGAGGGGACGGAGTGGACGTCGCTTGGCGCCCGGCGCCGGCTGCTGGAAGCGAACGGAGCAGCAGTGGCAGCGGTTCAGATCGGGGAGGCCGCGCGTGGGCGCGGGGTGCGGCAAGGTCGGGCGGGGGGGCGCTGCACGGCGTCGCGGGCGATGTTTCGAGAGGAGACGGGACGGCGGGGTGGCGGGGTCGGCGTCGGGGACGGGGGCGGCGGTGGCGGTGGCGGTGGCGGAGCTGGGTGCGGCTTGCACCATGGGAAACCTAGGGTTTGGGTGGGTAAGTGGTGGGGAATCCGGCCCGCGGAATGGGATTTGCTTGGGCGCGATGTATGTTGCCGGGTGGTGCGATGTTCCGGGGGACCCAACTAGATTTTGGAAAGAGGATGTTTTGCATTTTGTTTGAACTAGCAAGATAACATCAATATGCATTTATATGAGTAGTTTATCTTACGAGAGAAAAGGATAAATAAGGAAAGACCTTATTTACAAATGTGAAAAGAGGTGTGGGTACTTTTTTATAAAATTATCATAGTTTCCTTCCTTCTGTTAGATATAAATCGGACGGCTTATATTGCAGGATGGCAGGCACACCATCATTATCAATTCTGTTTTTTATAAGAGTAGAGTAGATATAAATCCATTTGATGGCATGGCTGAGAGCATGCATCTTAGAATCCCTATTTCCAAGTCCGTTTGATTTTTGTGGGGTTTTCTTTAGATTTTTTTGCAGTCTTAAAAATTAAAAGTCAAGAAATGACACATGCATTGGTTTAGGTTATGGTAGCGTACGATTCCCGAGTTTGCTTAACGATTCTCCTGTGATTTCGTTTGCCGGTAAACTTTGTGGATTGTCCGGCGATGGGTTGTTGCTACATATGATTTGACCATGATGCATGTTTTCTGGGAAGGGGGCTGCTTTGATTGGCAGTTCGTATCTATCTTCTTCTTCCTCTCTCTATATCATGTCATCACTGGAAGACTCCTACAAAATCTATACCCATCGCCATCGTTGTACGAGCCTATAAAAAAGGGTTCTCCTCCTTTTCATCGTCATCGTCTAGGTTATTTGCCACAACTGCCATGAGTAGATGTCCTACGAGTCAATCATCGTCACCATCTTTGTCGTTCAGCAATCTGCTGTCGGCTGCACTTCCGTAGCCACCCACCTTTGCCAGTTTTGATGTAGTCGGTCGGCTTAACTCCTCACAAAAGCACGACGGCACACTGCAAAGTAGATGCGGCGAATGCTACTGAAAGATGGTGTTGAGGGCGTCTCCTCATTCGGGTTGTGCATAGCGGCGGCTTTCCACGCGACATGCCCATCGCTCTTCCCTCCCTTCTCCCAATGTCGACGACGGCATCGTGTGCACGCGCGTTCATGGCCTTCTTGGCGAGTGGCGGCCACATCCGCGTCTTCACCCCCCCTCTTGGTCAGCCATGGCATTAGGCGGCGGCGCCCTTTTTTGCGTCGTGTGCGCCAATTGTGCGCACCAGGGTGCACGTTGCTGACGAGCTACCGTGACGCGCAATCGTAGCGCCCGCATATGTGTTCATCCACGCAGCCGAGGGACGCATCCTCGTGCTCGGGTGGCGGTTGCCTCCCGTGTCCCCGCGCCTGCAGGACGCATCAACCTCACATGGCGGCATCCCCGCGCTCTGCCGGCCCGAGCTTGCATGGCCATGTTTTGGGGCGAGATACAACTAAGGAATATCTCCAACTGCCCCACTAACGTGGGTGAGCAGATGCAAAGGCTCTTCCAGCGTGGGTTTCCCTTTTTTTCTTTGAGTATGGATTGATTGATCAGCACTGTGCATATTGCGATGGCGTATGCAGTGGAGACAATAATCTCTTATGCAACTGCTATGGCACGATAGGGTCATCGTCACGCAGTTGCAAATGCACTTGATGCCAGCGACCTCGCTAGGGAGCGCGTGATTCTTGGATACACTTGTAGTTGCAAATGTTGCATTGATTGGAAGATTCAATTAAGTTTCACACTGCAGATTGTAACAGCCCGTCGCTCACCGAAGATACAGGTAAAATTGCTCAACCTCCATCGTGTCAAGTTGGTGCATCAGGTAGAAATTTTATTTGTCATGCAATGGAAACTAATACTGTGTTTAAACACGGTTGTGCATATGTGATGAATCCATTTGTCGAATTAAATAATACATGCATGAGCTAATGACCTTGGGAGGACTGTTGAAATTTCACCTTGAGAGTAGTACATCAGATGGGGGGAGAGCTATGGGACTAGTGTGTGGTTGTTTACTGAAACTGAACTGTTGCTAATCTGCTTCAGTTAGGAAAATGTTGGCAATTGTTTTTATGTATTAGATAATGAGCAAGTGAAAGTAGTTGAATGGAAATAGTATGTTTTGCATTGTGGCTGTTGGATATATCTAGCCTATGAACAGATTCTAGGAGGTTATTCGAAGTTTAGTTGGTTGTTGAAGAAGAATCAGTTTATAAATGAAATCTTTACGCTAGCGGAACCTGAAAACACAAATCAGTTTTGGTAATCTCAATTTCAGCTTCATAAAGAAGATACGGATTTCTATATTATTTAACCAATTGAATTTTACATTATATTGTGTCTGTCTCACTGAAGTTGCTAGTCTGGAAAATCGTCCACTAAAAATTGGTAGTCTGAAAAATAGTGTACCAACACTAAAGTTGCTAATCTTGTTGCATAAGATATGTCTTCAAAAAAAGGTAGGCTTCCCTACTTCTACCCCTTTTGATTTGCTTCCTTTTTGTAGTTATAATATAGGCGTTATATCCTAATTTTCACTTTTGTATCCTAGTCCCTCATACTAGATTGAAATAATTCTCCGAAATAAACTAATATGCTAAGGCCTCTTCCAATGCACAAGTGCTAAGATGGGGTGCTAGATGCATTAAAAAGTTTAGCAACCAATGTCCCCAATGCATAGATGTTTAGTTTGTTGGTGTTAAGCTTCCTTCATTTAATTGTTTAACAACTAAAGTCTTTCATTCATTGGGCAAACTTCTTTCATTTAAGTGTTTTGCATAGGTCTGCGCGCTTGGCATTGGTTCTTCCTGGGGTCACCAAACTCCCCTCTCTCCTCTTAACTATTTTGCCACATCATATTTTTTTACCTATGTGGCATGCTTAGCACCTGTACACCCATGGAACATTGAGAAGGGCCTAATAAACAAGCAAATGTACTCATTGCTTAAACAAAGGAGAGGAAACATCCTTCTCCATTATCTGTAGTGTATTTTTCAAGAATTACTCTACAATGTGTCGCGCCCTTAGTGTGGAAGAAATAATAATGCTAATTTGGTGTTTATAGTGACAAAACAAGGGTCAAGGATTGCATTAGTGCTTCTATGACTGTGGTGTCTTGTTTTCAAGAAACTCTACATCCCGCCGAAATCTCTCTCTCTCTCTCTCTCTCTCTCTCTCTGAAATATTTTGGACCTCTTGGCAATTTACGCGGGGTAGGGTACAATGGTTGCGTGCACTTTGCAATTTTTTTGTGTCGTGGTTGACTTCATATTTGGAACTAATGAGATGCCTTTGAAAGTCTCAGTTTTAACTTTAACTTTTATAATGATTTACACATCTTTGAATAAGGAAACACTGTCCAACTGCATAGCTTTTGAATAGATTGATCCCATGTTGTTTATTTTGTAGCATGGGAGAGTTGTTTTGCATGATAGAAAAAGTTGTGGTGGGCAAACACGTGAATATTGAATCTTTGAGTGTTGTGCCATTTCTGGAGAACCAATCTTCAATTTCGAGTGTGGTCATTCTTTTTCTCATATTCATTTCATCCCGACCTCTTTAATCTCGTACTTGGTGACTTTCGCTAGCTCTATCCTAGCCCACTACAAGCATAATTTAGCTCCAAGCAATATTGATTCTAACAATCATCAAATGCCCAAAACACTAAGGACGAGGGAGGAAGAGGCACAGAGCAACAGTAGTTATATTATACCCACTTCATAATGTGGTTAATCTGTCCCTGGATAGTTAAGAATGTGGGCAATGTGTTGCTTCTAATGCGACCTTGTTGATGAATTCATCTGAGGAGGGAGAGAGGCAGAGCAATAGTATCGGCCCCGGAGAAGATTAGCAAGGGAAGCTCATAAATTATTTTGCTCTCTTCCTTGGTAAATCTAGTACTAGAAATGTGAAAGGTTATAATTCATAGTACTGGTGTGCTTCATGTATGTTAATTGGCAAAAAAGGTAGTAATATACCAATGTACATTCTTTATATTGATGTTTACTTTCTCCTTTCCCCCATAAAATAATCAGTTGTTTTCTGCAACCAATGCAAGTGTTCACATGTTAAAAGATGGATTGCATTGAACATTGTCTTTCTTAATTTACGCAATTGTCCATCTTTTAAAATTTAGCAAATTGAGTACATTATCTCACTTTCAATATCTCTCATTTGCTTCAGTATGTTAGTGTTTTCTTTCCAGACATCTTTTAATTATGTGACACTTCTTTTGACCTTCCTGATTTAGCAATTTGAGTATTTCATCCTGCTTTTGGAGATCTCTCACCAACTTTTGCTATCTCTTCATTGCCGGGCACTTCTTAGTTGGTTTAGATTAACATATAAGGACCCCCAATTTAATGAGAAAATGTATCTAGTTTTAAGTAACATTTGGTCTTAACCTGTTTTTTTTCTTATGGAGTCTACCTAATAGATTTATATTGGATACGTTCCTAAATTGGTTAAATTTTCACAAAGTACATGTTATTGCTGGCGAGAAAGATATTGTATACAAGAAGCCTTGTGATAGTACTTCAAATATCATTGTGAAGTTTGTTGGGGGGGATCCATGCTTGTTTTTGCTATCTCTGTTTTGTGAAGTTCTTTTAGTGTATACAAAGTTGAGCCTTAGTGCTCTAGATATTCTCTTGTGTCACCGTATGATTCTCATTCCATGTGTTACTTGAAAGAGAACCAGTTTAATTCTATCAATGAGTCAATGAACGTATAGAAAAGTGTGGCCATCCCACTCAGTAATTCACCTCAAAATAAAACACCATCCACTAATACCTCATCCATCCTATTTAAAATTAAAATTGGTCATGTTTTAGTATTCTGTGTTGGATTAGAAAATTAGAAGAAAGTGGATCAAGAGTACAAAAAGTGAAGGAATAACCAAAATCCAAAACCCTAGCAAAATTCGCCCATTTGGATGAACCCTAATTCCCAAATTAGATTTGATTTCAGCAAAATGAACAAAATGGAAATGAATAAGGATGACGAGCTTACCTAAAGCGCAACAATATTGTTTTTCCCTTCAGCAATCGCGTACCGCTCACCGCTACGCGAGGGCGAGGATGTCGCGACAACGTCACCTCCAACTGGAGAGAACGTCGCCGCCTTGATCATGGATAAAAGATCGCTTGGTCTCCGCGTCGCGCTCGCCGCCGTCACCCCAAATGGAACTGCACAACGTGGATCTCCTGCCCCTCGCCGCCCCGCATGAGCGCGCAACCAGTAGTCGTGCTCAACGGAGGAGCAGCGGACTCGGTCCACGGCATGCCGCTCCGACGAGCACAACCACCGTGTTGTTGTGAAAGCGGAAGAGAGTGTGTCGTCCCCGCCGTCGCCTTTCTCGACGAGAATGGGAAAATTGGGTTAGGAAGGAGATAGATGAGCTAGGGTTAGCTAGGGCCACGATTTCTTCCGTCCGCTAGCGACGTGATCAAATCGGACGGCTGGCAATGACCCAGAACTTCGAATAGGCCTTCAGGCGTTAATGGGCCATTTATTGCCATGGGCTCTAGCCCCAAGTCATCTCACCCCGGTAGAAATGATTTTTTGTCTGGGTTTTAGCTACTGGACTACTAGGGCCAAAATATTTTTGGCATTTTCTTTGTCTATTTTCGGTGAATTTTAAGTTTAAATTTTCTGTTTTTGGACTGTTTTAAACCTAAAATATGACGGACTAAAATATGTCATTGTTCTTGATAAAATTGAACTGACGAGATATATCCAGGTTTTATGATGTGTTGATTAAATTTGATGTTTAATTTGAGAATGATATGACTCTAAATTTAATTTTGGCCAAAGTTGTCTTATTTTTATGAGACGTCACTAGAATGATGTAGACCAGAAATAAAACTAGAATGGTATAGACCATAAATAAAGTATGCGTTTAGTATTTTTAGAAAAGTGTCAATGTGTACTCTCTGTTTGTTTATGCTTTTCTAAGATGCATCAAACATCATGACAATAAATGTATCATTCCTAGTTTGCTTCTATGCATTACTTCCTTTTTTGAGAATACAACTTTATCTACATAGAATTGTTACTTTAATTTGAAATTTACTTCATACATATCAACTGGGTGCGGCGTGCCGCCACATAGGTATGGCTAGTATATAACTAGCACCAAAAAGAGCGTGCCTGTGGAAAAGCCCGCCTAGTGTTTTCGTTGGAGAATTCTACAAACATCTATTCATTTCTAATATAAGGCTTTGTACAATGCAAGACGTTTAGGGGAGGTGCTTAGAGACATAACACAATTTTTTTAAGCACCGATGCTTATTTGTAGATGATAGACGCTTAATTAGGCGTCTCTCCCGTAGAAATAGGCGCTGGTGCTTTAAAAAAATTAGGTTTATTTTTCTAAACACCTTCCTAAACATCTAGCATTGTACATTAGATTTGTTTCCTTGGCGCATGCTATGTGCGTATAGATTAAGTATTACTGTGAAATGTTATATGTTGACAGGGAACCGCTGACAATTTTGGTTAGTATATGATCATATTGCTATATTTATTGAATTCTTTTCTCAAGTAACACATAGAATGACTATTTTTTTTGTGGGTACTCATACAATTATTAGGTCTGCCTGACTAAGTAGAGTTTTACGCACAAAGTTAATTATACAAAAAAGGCAGGGTCATAATGTATGTAAAACGAATTTACAGAAGAAAGTAAGGCCCGGTTCTTTTGGGCGATTCTCCCAGAATCGCCCCCTCCCCAGCTTCTCCCAAAATCGTCACTTCATTTTTTTTACAATCCTACCTAGCTAAGGTCTAATTAGTTAGGATTGTAAAAAAAATAGAGTGACGATTCTGAGAGAAGCTGGGGAGGGGGGCGATTCTGGGAGAATCGCCCAAAAGAACTGGCCCTAAAGGCTATGTAGTAGTACAACCTTTACTGAGTGCATCTCCAACGCCGACCCTCAAACCAGTAGTATTCGTCCAGACGTAGTTGTCCGGACGCTGGAAGCCATCCAATGCCGATTGTCTTGGATATAATCCTGACAATACTAGGGGGTAGGAATGTAGAGACAAATGTATCTACCGAACGGTGCGAATGAGAGTACACTCAAGCAATTATACAGGTTCGAGCCCTCCGCGGTGGAGGTAATACACTACTTATGTGGTGTTCTTAGCTCTTGGTGTAAGGTACAATGTTGATGTTCCATCTCCAACCCGGGGCTTCCCTCTTGGCTTATATAGAGTGCACCAGGTAGGTTTGGATATGGTTCAAGATGTTCTTTCGGCTGAAGCTCTCGCTCTCAAGCATGGTTTGTTCTTAGCTGAATCCATGGGTTGTAATAGAATTGTTATGAGTTCTGGTAATAGTGAATTAATAGAAATTATGATGAATAAGAGGCCTCCTATAGGTGAGGGAGTCCTGGTCAAGGGGGTCCTCGGGCTGTCGGCCTATCTCTTATGGGCCGGACAATGGATACTGTACGACTACTGCAAGGTCAAGCTATAAGGCGACTCCGTGTCTGGACAGGAAACCCTCGAAGTCTTGGTGTGTCCTCCAAGTAAAGATGAGAGAATCGACATGTTTATTTCCTCATTGTAACCAACCATGTGTAACCCTAGTACCCCTGGTGTCTATATAAACTAGGGGTTTTTAGTCCGTAGGGGCTAGAACAACAACCATCATCCTACTTACCTAGGGTTTAGTTCATACGATCTCGTGGTAGATCAACTCTGTAATCATCCTATACACCTTAATATAATCAAGCACGACGTAGGATTTTACCTCTTCGAGAGGGCCCGAACCTCGGTAAACATCGTCTCCTTCGTCCCTTGTTCCCCATTGATCCAAGATCCACAGCTCGGGACCCCCTGCCTGAGATTCGCTGGTTTTGACACCAACATTGGTGCTTTCATTGAGAGTTTTGCTGTCGGATCGCCAGAGGATCGATGGCTCACCTAATCATCAGAGATAACATCCGTACCAGGGACATCTTTGTCCCAGGACAGCTCTTCGCGTTCGGCGACATCGTTTTGCACGTCAATCCAACTGGTCATCTTGACCAAGTCGACAACTTCACCCCCGAGCACCAGATCAGGTTCGGTAACCTAGAGTACGTCGCCGGCGCTCGGGAATATCTGATCTTCACCGGCTTCTCAGCCCTATCTGAGGCGCCTGAAAGCCCTGAAGCTTTGACTTCAAGATCTATTTCCGGCCCGACCTCTGGGTCGACTCTTACCTTGCACCCAACTTCAAGCCTGGATGCGTTCCATGCGTCCGAAGACCGGGAGTCAACCCTGGCCGGACTCACCTCTCTTACCTCGGATCCGGCTTTGAGCCTTGATGCGACTTCCGTGTCTGAAGACCGGGAGTCAACTCTGGCCGGACTTACCCCTCACCCCACTGTCATACCGGAGGTTGACTCCGAAGAAATCTCATATACCAATCTGGCTAGTCTCGCCCTATTAAACAAGACGCTAGGCCAGATCCAAATGATGATCATCGCAGGCAGCCCATCCTCAACCTACGCTTGAGGGGTCTTGAGGCGGTCCATAGGGAATTTTACGTCCCACCCACCACCCACTTAGTAGCCACTGTCGAAGATTTAACCGACATGCTGGACTACGCCTATGAGGAAGCCGAAGACATGGATGAGGACATCGAAGCCATGGCCCACACTGCTACTGCCCCTCCCGTCAATGGACGATGGACGGCCACCTCCACCTATGATTTCTATATGGTGGACACCCCTAACGATAAGGGCGACGACACCAATGGGAAGAACGATGATGGAACCCCCGGAAAAGATGGCGACAAGCCCGGTGAAGAGCCACCCAAACGCCGGAGACATCACCGACGATCCAAGAGGCGTAGGGGTAGGGAAAGCAATACATGCACCGGAGAAAACAACACCCCAGACAATATGGAAGACCTTGGAGACCCCGCTGCCCCCAAGCAACAACCTGATGAATCGGAGGAGCACGAGGATCAGTATAATACCGAGGACCTCAATGACTCCGAGGACAATAACTACCTCCCCCTCTCTGAAGAGGAGGTCAGCCTCGGAGCCAAGGATTTCATCATCCCGAAAGATCCGCTGGACCAAGAAGGGTTTAAATGGCAACTTATCACCACCGCACGAAGCCTAAAGAAGAAGCAGCAACAGCTAAAGGCCAAACAAGACACCCTCAACAACAAATGGACAAAAGTCCTAGCAGCCAGAGAAGGGTGTGGCTACGAGCAGCAGACCAAAAGCTACCCAAAGCGAAAATTGCTGCCACAATTCGACGATGAGGCCCTTGAGCCCGCATCACCTAGACGTACTCAGGGCGACTAGCCCGACCGCCCCCCTTAAGGACGAGACATAACGGCTAGAAACCCCGAAGACCCACCTACACCTCCCCGCAGGAGAGGAAAGGAGCCAATAGAGCATGAGGACCCATATGACCTATGTCACGACCTGAATATTAGAACAGGCTAGACAAGATCCATCTACGGATCTAGAGGGTACCCTCCCAATAGGTGGGACAAATACCAAGCTTGGCTCGACCGAAATGATAGAGCTCGGGAGCAGCACCGGGCCTGGATGGCAGTCGAACTCCGGCATGACGTGGCCCGAGTCAGGGGAGCCGCTCACCCAATGTGCTTTACAGACGAGGTGATGTAGCACCAGTTCTGTTGGGGATATAACTATTGAGTATGAACCGCCTAGGAGGGGCCAGGTCATACCACTGGCGGTTTACCAATGAAGATGGCAGATCATATGAGCCCATTGACGGCCCAAGACCTAGAGGAGACTTAAGGCCCAGGAGGATGAACCGCCATGTATGTATGACTTGTGTTGTAAGGCATGCGTAGTTAGTCACCGAGCCGGACACGTTGTGTATGAGCCGGTCGGGACTCCGTGAGACGCTAGGGGGTCAACCTGTGTATATAAAGGGACGACCCGGCAGTGGTTTAGGGCAAGAAACAAGAGATCGAGAACTAGGTCAAGCGTATTCGCTCCATGGTAATCGAAACCCAAGCAATACAATCCCAAATTGGAGTAGGCCTTTACCTTCACCGCAAGGGGCCGAACCAGTATAAACTCTCTGTGTCCTTTGCCCTGTTTAACCCATTTAAGCTAACCTAGTTGCGATGGCTCCACGATTAAGTCCTTCTGCTAGGACATCTGACGTGACAATTTCATGACACTTGGTGCCCATCGTGGGGCCAGTGCACGATAGTTTCGAGTTCTTGAAGGGCAGCTTCAAAGGGATCAAGGGATACGTTGTGGGCCGGATGACCAAAAGTCATCGCGGCAAGCTCTACATCGACGATGCAGGCTGGGCCCCGAGGCTGGCTCAATCGAGTACGGGTACCGGGTCCCCTTCGGTGGAATCCACGTCTTCATCGGCAAGATTAACGAACCGGGCCCTGAGCTGGACACCTGCACCGACATCATCGAGACAGCTCAGCGTGCACGACCCACTCAGGTTCAACCCGCCGTGAAGCACACGTTCATTGGCTTCGTCCATGGAATGGAAGGTGAGGACAAATCTGTGTCTCGTGGTGAGACGGCCATCTACTCTGATGGTGAGTCACCCATCTACTCTGATGGTGAGTCGCCCATAGGGAGACTAATTCATTATACCAACTGCAAGACGGCCGGCTTGGGGGCTATTCCGATGGCGACGGTATTCCGGACCCCTATGAGCCGCCGAACAGGGTTGCAATCTTCATGGCCGGTACGCAGCCAGTGCTTGGTTCATCAACCGCCGTGGCTATGACCTCTAGCGCGGCTGCTGCGGCGCCGGCTGGTGCCAACGGCACTGCGCGCCCGCCGGCTCAATCTTTGACAAAGTTATTGGAGGCTTTGGCGACTCTGATGGGGGTGGAGGTAACCCTGGACAATCAGGAACAACGTCGTAACCGGCCTCGAGGGCATGACCCGATGCGTGGTCGTGCCGATGCTCAGGCTTTGGTGGATGAGGGCAAAGTGCGTCGGGAGGCCGAGCTGGCGGCTCAGCGGGCGGCTCATCAACATTCTCCGGTTTATCCGTCAGCTTTGGTGGAGGCAGGCGTGGCCTCTAGAACCTTGGGTGTGCCATGTTTAGTGACGGCTCTTCGTAACGAGCGTTTGCCTAAGGATTTCAAGGGTCCTCGCAAGGTGCCTAATTACACGGCAGATCAGCCCCCTGAGGCTTGGATTGAGAGTTATGAGATGACCATGGAGATGTTAGATGTTAATGATGCTGCGTGTGCAAAATATTTCACCATGATGTTGGATGGGTCGGCTCATACTTGGTTGCAGGGGCTCCCTGCTAACTCCATCAGATCATGGGCAGAGTTGAAGGCTTGTTTTATCCAAAAATTTAAAGACACGTGCAAGCAGCCTCTGTCGATTCTAGATTTGGACTCATGTGTTCAAGGGGAGGGCGAGTCAACAACCCATTGGGTACGTCGGATCTCAGCTATTATACACTCATCGGACAGTATCAACGCCAGTTCAGCAGTCCTAATGTTGGAGAAAAACTGTCGTTTTCTCCCTTTGAAGCAGAAACTGGGCGGCTTAAGCGTCACTGCAATGACATGGGGGAGCTAATGGCAGCTCTTGTCAAGTATGCCGACTATGATGGTACCAAGGACCCCGAGTCTGATGATGATAAGCCGGGTAAGGGAAAGAAGAGAAATAATACAAGAGGGCAACAACATAACCCCACAAATCAAGGTGTTAATGGTAAGCGCAAGGCTGATGTAGCTTGGATTTTGTGGCTAACACCAACACACAGAATAATAATCAGCACCGCAGGGGAAAGCCGCCCCCTCGATATGGAGGATCAAAATTCAATCTTGAGGCGATGATGAATCAGCCTTGACCGAAGCATGGTACGCGGGAAAAGCCGGCCACTCACCTCTGGAAGGATTGCTTTATTATGAGGGAGTATAGAAATTCCAATTTTTTTGGGCCAGATGGCGGCTCAGGATCCGGCTCTCACGGTCCTGGTTACAGTGGTGGTGGTTCTAATTCCAGTTTTCAGGGCCAAGGCAATCAAGGTGGTTTTAATCAATGATGTCTACTACACAACCTTCTTCTTGTAGACGTTGTTGGGCCTCCAAGTGCAGAGGTTTGTAGGACAGTAGCAAATATCCCTCAAGTGGATGACCTAAGGTTTATCAATCCGTAGGAGGCGTAGGATGAAGATGGTCTCTCTCAAGCAACTATGCAACCAAATAAGAAAGAGTCTCTTGTGTCCCCAACACACCCAATACAATGTTAAATTGTATAGGTTCACTAGTTCGGCGAAGAGATGGTGATACAAGTGGTATATGGATGGTAGATAAAGGTTTTTGTAATCTGAAAATATAAAAACAGCAAGGTAACTAATGATAAAAGTGAGCGTAAACGGTATTGCAATGCGTTGAAACAAGGCCTATAGTTCATACTTTCACTAGTGCAAGTCCTCTCAACAATAGTAACATAATTGGATCACATAAATATCCCTCAACATGCAACAAAGAGTCACTCCAAAGTCACTAATAGCGGAGAACAAACGAAGAGATTATGGTAGGGTACGAAACCACCTCAAAGTTATTCTTTCCAATCAATCCGGATTATGGTAGGGTACGAAACCACCTCAAAGTTATTCTTTCCAATCAATCCGTTGGGCTATTCCTATAAGTGTCACAAACAACCCTAGAGTTTGTACTAGAATAACACCTTAAGACACAAATCAACCAAAACCCTAATGTCACCTAGATACTCCAATGTCACCTCAAGTATCCGTGGGTATGATTATATGATATGCATCACACAATCTCAGATTCATCTATTCAACTAACACATGGAACCTCAAAGAGTGCCCCAAAGTTTCTACCGGAGAATCACGATGAAAACGTGTGCCAACCCCTATGCATATGTTCATGGGCGGAACCCGCAAGTTGATCACCAAAACATACATCAAGTGAATCACGTGGTATCCCATTGTCACCACAGATACTCACGGCAAGACATACATCAAGTGTTCTCAAATCTTTAAAGACTCAATCCGATTAGATAACTTCAAAGGGAAAACTCAATCCATTACAAGGGAGTAGAGGGGGGAGAAAACATCATAAGATCCAACTATAATAGCAAAGCTCGCGATACATCAAGATCGTATCACCTCAAGAACACGAGAGAGAGAGAGGGAGAGAGAGAGAGATCAAACACATAGCTACTGGTACACACCCTCAGCCCCGAGGGAAACTACTCCATCCTCATCATGGAGAGCACCGGGATGATGAAGATGGCCACCGGAGAAGGATTACCCCCTCCGTCAGGGTGCCGGAACGGGTCTAGATTGGTTTTCGGTGGCTACGGAGGCTTCTGGCGGCGGAACTCCCGATCTATTGTGCTCCCCGATCGTTTTAGGGTATATGGATATATATAGGCGGAAGAGATACGTCAGGGGAGCCACGAGGGGCCCACGAGGGTGGAGGGCGCGCCTAGGGGGGTGAGCGCGCCCCCCTGCCTCGTGCCTTCCTCGTTGCTTCCCTTACGTACACTCCAAGTCTTCTGGATTGCTTCCGTTCCAAAAATAAGTTCCGTAAAGTTTCAGGTCAATTGGACTCTGTTTGATTTTCCTTTTCTGCGATACTCTAAAACAAGGAAAAACAGAAAGTGGCACTGGGCTCTGGGTTAATAGGTTAGTCCCAAAAATAATATAAAAGTGTATAATAAAGCCCATAAAACATCCAAGATTGATAATATAATAGCATGGAACAATAAAAAATTAGATACGTTGGAGACGTATCAACATCCCCAAGCTTAATTCCTGCTCGTCCTCGAGTAGGTAAATGATAAAAAAACAATTTTTGATGTGGAATGCTACCTAACATATTTCTCCAAGTAATTCTCTTCATTTTGGCATGAATGTTCAGATCCATAAGATTCAAGACAAAAGTTTAATATTGACATAGAAACAACAATACTTCAAGCATACTAACTAAGCAATCATGTCTTCTCAAAATAACATGGCCAAAGAAAGTTCATCCCTACAAAATCATATAGTTTGGTCATGCTCCATTTTCGTCACACAAGAATGCCCTCATCATGCACAACCCCGATGATAGGCCAAGCAATTGTTTCATACTTTAGTAATCTCAAACCTATAAACTTTCACGCAATATATGAGCGCGAGCCATGGACATAGCACTATGGGTGGAATAGAATATGATGATGGCGGTTATGTGGAGAAGACAAAAAAGGAGGAAGTCTCACATCGATGCGGCTAATCAATGGGCTAGGGAGATGCCCATCAATTGATGTCAATGCAAGGAGTAGGGATTGCCATGCAACGGATGCACTAGAGCTATAAATGTATGAAAGCTCAACAAAAGAAACTAAGTGGGTGTGCATCCAACCTTGCTTGCTCACGAAGACCTAGGGCACTTGAGGAGGCCCATTGTTGGAATATACAAGCCAAGTTCTATAATGAAAAATTCCCACTAGTATATGAAAGTGACAAAACAAGAGACTCTCTATCATGAAGATCATGGTGCTACTTTGAAGTATAAGTGTGGAAAAAGGATAGTAGCATTGTCCCTTTTTTATTTGGCCTTTATTTTTATTTTTATTTTTTTGGCCTTTCCTTTTTTATTTGGCCTTTATTTTTTTATTTGGCCTTTTTTGGGGACAATGCTCTATTAATGATGATCATCACACTTCTATTTATTTACAACTCGACAATTACAACTCGATACTTAGAAAAAGATTTGACTCTATATGAATGCCTCCGGTGGTGTACTGGGATAGCAATGATGCATGAGTGACATGTATGAAAGAATTATGAACGGTGGCTTTGCCACAAATACAATGTCAACTACATGATCATGCAAAGCAATATGACAATGATAAAGCGTGTCATAATAAATGGAACGGTGCAAAGTTGCATGGCAATATATCTCGGAATGGCTATGGAAATGCCATAATAGGTTAGGTATGGTGGCTATTTTGAGGAAGATATAAGGAGGTTTATGTGTGAAAGAGCGTATCATATCACGGGGTTTGGATGCACCGGCGAAGTTTGCACCAACTCTCAATGTGAGAAAGGGCAATGCACGGTACCGAAGAGGCTAGCAATGATGTAAGGGTAAGAGTGTGTATAATCCATGAAATCAACATTAGTCATAAAGAACTCACATACTTATTGCAAAAAATTACAAGTCATCAAAAACCAAGCACTACGCGCATGCTCCTAGGGGGATAGATTGGTAGGAAAAGACCACCGCTCGTCCCCGACCGCCACTCATAAGGAAGACAATCAAATAACACCACATGTTTCAAATTTGTTACACAACGTTTACCGTACGTGCATGCTACGGGACTTGCAAACTTCAACACAAGTATTTCTCAAATTCACAACTACTCAACTAGCACAACTTTGATATCACTATCTCCATATCTCAAAACAATCATCAAGTATCAAACTTCTCTTAGTATTCAATGCACTCTATATGAAAGTTTTTATTATATCCCTCTTGGATGCCCATAATATTAGGACTAAATTCATAACCAAAGCAAATTACCATGCTGTTTAGGACTCTCAAAATAATATAAGCTAAGCATGAGAGTTCATCTATTTCTATAAAATAAAACCACCACCGTGCTCTAAAAATATATAAGTGAAGTGCTAGAGCAACAATAAACTACTCCGAAAGATATAAGTGAAGATCAATGAGTATTCGAATAATTATGCAACTATATGAAGACTCTCTAACATTTAAGAATTTCAGATCTTGGTATTTTATTCAAACAGCAAGCAAAACAAAATAAAATAAAATGACGCTCCAAGCAAAACACATATCTTGTGGCGAATAAAAATGTAGCTTCAAGTAAAGTTACCGATGAACGAAGACGAAAGAGGGGATGCCTTCCGGGGCATCCCCAAGCTTAGGCTCTTGGTTGTCCTTGAATATTACCTTGGGGTGCCTTGGTCATCCCCAAGCTTAGGCTCTTGCCACTCCTTATTCCATAGTCCATCGAATCTTTACCCAAAACTTGAAAACTTCACAACACAAGACTTAACAGAAAACTCGTAAGCTCCGTTAGCGAAAGAAAACAAAACACCACTTCAAGGTACTGTAATGAACTCATTATTTATTTATATTGGTATTAAAACTACTGTATTACAACTTCTCTATGGTTTATAAACTCTTTTACTAGCCATAGATTCATTAAAATAAGCAAACAGCACACGAAAAACAGAATCTGTCAAAAACAGAACAGTCTGTAGTAATATGGATCAAAAGTATACTTCTGGAACCCCAAAAATTCTAAAATAAATTTCTGTAAGTTCGGAATTTATCTATTAATCATCTTCGAAAAGAATTAAGTAAATATCACTCTCCAATAAAAACTGGCAGGAATTCTCGTGAGCGCTAAAGTTTCTGTTTTTTACAGCATGATCGCAAAGACTTTCCCCAAGTCTTCCCAAAGGTTCTAATTGGCACAAACACTAATTAAAACATAAAACCACATCTAAACAGAGTCTTTTTTTGGCGTGTGCCACGTACGTGGTTTTGCCCAGTTTTCCATGGCGCGCATCAACTTCCATCCACGACGGCCGTCGGCCACTTTTTTTCCCGTGTCCACGTACAGCCCGTTCACGGGTCCGTGTAAGGGTCCGTGTACGCGGCGTGTGCCACGTACTAGACAAGAGCAAAAAGTAAAGAACAAGAATAGGATTGGGTTGCCTCCCAACAAGCGCTATCCTTTAACACCCCTAGCTAGGCATGATGATTTCAATGATGCTCACATAAAAGACAAGAATTGAAACATAAAGAGAGCATCATGAAGAATATGACTAGAAAATTTAAGTCTAACCCACTTCCTATGCATAGGGATTTTGTGAGCAAACAACTTGTGGGAACAAGAATCAACTTGCATAGGAAAGCAAAACAAGCATAACTTCAAAATTTTAAGCACATAGAGAGGAAACTTGATATTATTGCAATTCCTACAAGCATATATTCCTCCCTCATAATAAATTTCAGTAGCATCATGAATTAATTCAACAATATAGCTATCACATAAAGCATTATTTTCATGATCTATAAGCATAGAAATTCTATTACTCTCCACACAAGCAAAATTCTTCTCATGAATAATAGTGGGAGCAAACTCAACAAAATAATTATCATGTGAGGCATAATCCAATTGAAAACTAAAATCATGATGACAAGTTTCATGGATATCATTATTCTTTATAGCATACAAGTCATCACAATAATCATCATAGATAGCAACTTTGTTCTCATAATCAATTGGAACCTCTTCCTGAATAGTGGATTCATCACAAAATAAAGTCATGACCTCTCCAAATCCACTTTCATCAATATAATCATCATAAATCGGAGGCATGCTTTCATCATAATAAATTTTCTCATCAAAACTTCGGGGACAAAAATATCATCTTCATCAAACATAGCTTCCCCAAGCTTGTGGCTTTGCATATCATTAACATCCTGGATATTCAATGAATTCATACTAACAACATTGCAATCATGCTCATCATTCAAATATTTAGTGCCAAACATTCTAATGCATTCTTCTTCTAACACTTTGGCACAATTTTCCTTTCCATCATACTCACGAAAGATATTAAAAAGATGAAGCGTATGAGGCAAACTCAATTCCATATTTTTTTTGTAGTTTTCTTTTATAAACTAAGCTAGTGATAAAACAATAAACAAAAAGAATCGATTGCAAAATCTAAAGATATACCTTCAAGCACTCACCTCCCCGGCAACGGCGCTAGAAAAGAGCTTGATGTCTACTACACAACATTGGGGAGCTAATGGCGGCTCTTGTCAAGTATGCCGACTCTGATGGTAGCAAGGACCCCGAGTCTGATGATGAGAAGCAGGGTAAGGGAAAGAAGAGCAACAATACAAGAGGGAAACAACATAACCCGACAAATCAAGGTGGTAATGGTAAGCGCAAGGCTGATGGTAGCTTGGATTTTGTGGCTAACACCAACACACAGAATAAGAATCAGCACCGCAGGGGAAAGCCGCCCCCTCGATATGGAGGATCAAAATTCAATCTTGAGGCAATGATGAATCAGCCTTGACCGAAGCATGGTACGCGGGAAAAGCCGGCCACTCACCTCTGGAAGGATTGCTTTATTATGAGGGAGTATAGAAATTCCAATTTTTTCGGGCGAGACGGCGACTCAGGATCCGGCTCTCACGATCCTGGTTATAGTGGTGGTGGTTCTAATTCCGGTTTCCAGGGCCAAGGCAATCAAGATGGTTTTAATCAATGATGTCTACTACACAACCTTCTTCTTGTAGACGTTGTTGGGCCTCCAAGTGCAGAGGTTTGTAGGACAGTAGCAAGTTTCCCTCAAGTGGATGACCTAAGGTTTATCAATCCGTAGGAGGCGTAGGATGAAGATGGTCTCTCTCAAGCAACCCTGCAACCAAATAAGAAAGAGTCTCTTGTGTCCCCAACACACCCAATGCAATGGTAAATTGTATAGGTGCACTAGTTCGGCGAAGAGATGGTGATACAAGTGGTATATGGATGGTAGATAAAGGTTTTTGTAATCTGAAAATATAAAAACAGCAAGGTAACTAATGATAAAAGTGAGAGTAAACGGTATTGCAATGCGTTGAAACAAGGCCTAGAGTTCATACTTTCACTAGTGAAAGTCCTCTCAACAGTAATAACATAATTGGATCACATAACTATCCCTCAACATGCAATAAAGATTCACTGCAAAGTCACGAATGGCGGAGAACAAACGAAGAGATTATGGTAGGGTACGAAACCACCTCAAAGTTATTCTTTCCAATCAATCCGTTGGGCTATTACTATAAGTGTCACAAACAGCCCTAGAGATCGTACTAGAATAACACCTTAAGACACAAATCAACCAAAACCCTAATGTCACCTAGATACTCCAATATCACCTCAAGTATCCGTGGGTATGATTATATGATATGCATCACACAATCTCAGATTCATCTATTCAACCAACACATAGAACCTCAAAGAGTGCCCCAAAGTTTCTACCGGAGAATCACGACGAAAACGTGTGCCAACCCCTATGCATAGGTTCATGGGCGGAACCCGCAAGTTGATCACCAAAACATACATCAAGTGAATCACGTGGTATCCCACTGTCACCACAGATACGCACGGCAAGACATACATCAAGTGTTCTCAAATCTTTAAAGACTCAATCCGATAAGATAACTTCAAAGGGAAAACTCAATCCATTACAAGAAAGTAGAGGGGGGAGAAAACATCATAAGATCCAACTATAATAGCAAAGCTCGCGATACATCAAGATCGTATCACCTCAAGAACACGAGAGAGAGAGAGATCAAACACATAGCTACTGGTACATACCCTCAGCCCCGAGGGAGAACTACTCCCTCCTCGTCATGGATAGCCATAGATTCATTAAAATAAGCAAACAACACACGAAAAACAGAATCTATCAAAAACAGAACAGTCTGTAGTAATATGGATCAAAAGTATACTTATGGAACCCTAAAAATTCTAAAATAAATTGATGGACATGATTAATTTATCTATTAATCATCTGAAAAAATAATTAACTAAATAGCACTCTCAAATAAAAACTGGCAGCAATTCTCGTGGGCGCTAAAGTTTCTGTTTTTTACAGCCTGATCGCAAAGACTTTCCCCAAGTCTTCCCAAAGGTTCTACTTGGCACAAACACTAATTAAAACATAAAACCACATCTAAAAAGATTATAGATGAATTATTTATTACTAAACAGGAGCAAAAAGTAAAGAACAAGAATAGGATTGGGTTGCCTCCCAACAAGCACTATCGTTTAACGCCCCTAGCTAGGCATGATGATTTCAATGATGCTCACATAAAAGACAAGAATTGAAACATAAAGAGAGCATCATGAAGAATATGACTAGCAAATGTAAGTCTAACCCACTTCCTATGCATAGGGATTTTGTGAGCAAACAACTTGTGGGAACAAGAATCAACTTGCATAGGAAAGCAAAACAAGCATAACTTCAAAATTTTAAGCACATAGAGAGGAAACTTGATATTATTGCAATTCCTACAAGCATATATTCCTCCCTCATAATAAATTTCAGTAGCATCATGAATGAATTCAACAATATAGCTATCACATAAAGCATTATTTTCATGATCTACAAGCATAGAAATTTTATTACTCTCCACACAAGCAAAATTCTTCTCATGAATAATAGTGGGAGAAAACTCAACAAAATAATTATCATGTGAGGCATAATCCAATTGAAAACTAAAATCATGATGACAAGTTTCATGGATATCATTATTATTTATAGCATACAATTCATCACAATAATCATCATAGATAGCATCTTTGTTCTCATAATCAATTAGAACCTCTTCCTGAATAGTGGATTCATCACAAAATAAAGTCATGACCTCTCCAAATCCACTTTCATCAATATAATCATCATAAATAGGAGGCATGCTTTCATCATAATAAATTTTCTCATCAAAACTTGGGGGACAAAAAATATCACCTTCATCAAACATAGCTTCCCCAAGCTTGTGGCTTTGCATATCATTAGCATCCTGGATATTCAAGGAATTCATACTAACAACATTGCAATCATGCTCATCATTCAAATATTTAGTGCCAAACATTCTAATGCATTCTTATTCTAACACTTTGGCACAATTTTCCTTTCCATCATACTCACGAAAGATATTAAAAAGATGAAGCGTATGAGGCAAACTCAATTCCATATTTTTTTGTAGTTTTCTTTTATACACTAAACTAGTGATAAAACAAGAAACAAAAAGATTTAATTGAAAGATCTAAAGACATACCTTCAAGCACTCACCTCCCCGGCAACGGCGCCAGAAAAGAGCTTGATGTCTACTACACAACATGGGGGAGCTAATGGCGGCTCTTGTCAAGTATGCCGACTCTGATGGTACCAAGGACCCCGAGTATGATGATGAGAAGTCGGGTAAGGGAAAGAAGAGCAACAATACAAGAGGGCAACAACATAACCCGACAAATCAAGGTGGTATTGGTAAGCGCAAGGCTGATGGTAGCTTGGATTTTGTGGCCAACACCAACACATAGAATAATAATCAGCACCGCAGGGGAAAGCCACCCCTCGATATGGAGGATCAAAATTCAATCTTGAGGCGATGATGAATCAGCCTTGACCGAAGGATGGTACGCGGAAAAAGCCGACCACTCACCTCTGGAAGGATTGCTTTATTATGAGGGAGTATAGAAATTTCAGTCTTTCCGGGCCAGACGACGGCTCAGGATCCGACTCTCACGGTCCTGGTTACAGTGGTGGTGGTTCTAATTCTGGTTTCCAGGGCCAAGGCAATCAAGATGGTTTTAATCAATGATTTCTACTACACAACTTTCTTCTTGTAGACATTGTTGGGCCTCCAAGTGCAGAGGTTTGTAGGACAGTAGAAAATTTCCCTCAAGTGGATGACCTAAGGTTTAGCAATCCGTAGGAGGCATAGGATGAAGATGGTCTCTCTCAAGCAACCCTGCAACCAAATAACAAAGAGTCTCTTGTGTCCCCAACACACCCAATACAATGTTAAATTGTATAGGTGCACTAGTTCGGTGAAGAGATGGTGATACAAGTGGTATATGGATGGTAGATAAAGGTTTTGTAATCTGAAAATATAAAAACAGCAAGGTAACTAATGATAAAAGTGAGCGTAAACGGTATTGCAATGCGTTGAAACAAGGCCTAGAGTTCATACTTTCACTAGTGCAAGTCCTCTCAACAATAATAACATAATTGGATCACATAACTATCCCTCAACATGCAACAAAGAGTCACTCGAAAGTCACGAATGGCGGAGAACAAACGAAGAGATTATGGTAGGGTACAAAACCACCTCAAACTTATTCTTTCCAATTAATCCGTTGGGCTATTCCTATAAGTGTCACAAACAACCCTAGAGTTCGTACTAGAATAACACCTTAAGACACAAATCAACCAAAACCCTAATGTCACCTAGATACTCCAATGTCACCTCAAGTATCCGTGGGTATGATTATATGATATGCATCACACAATCTCAGATTCATCTATTCAACCAACACATAGAACCTCAAAGAGTGCCCCAAAGTTTCTACTGGAGAATCACGACGAAAAGTGTGCCAACCCCTATGCATAGGTTCATGGGCGGAACCCGCAAGTTGATCACCAAAACATACATCAAGTGAATCATGTTGTATCCCATTGTCACCACAGATACGCACGGCAAGACATACATCAAGTGTTCTCAAATCTTTAAAGACTCAATCCGATAAGATAACTTCAAAGGGAAACTCAATCCATTAGAAGAAAGTAGAGGGGGGGGGAGAAAACATCATAAGATCCAACTATAATAGCAAAGCTCGCGATACATCAAGATCGTATCACCTCAAGAACACGAGAGAGAGAGAGAGATCAAACACATAGCTACTGGTACATACCCTCAGCCCCGAGGGAGAACTACTCCCTCCTCGTCATGGAGAGCACCGGGATGATGAAGATGGCCACCGGAGAAGGATTACCCCCTCCGGCAGGGTGCCAGAACGGGTCTAGATTGGTTTTCTGTGGCTACAGAGGCTTCTGGCGGCGGAACTCCCGATCTACTATGCTCCCCGATCGTTTTAGGGTATATGGATATATATATATATATATAGGCAGAAGAGATACGTCAGGGGAGCCACGAGGGGCCGGCGAGGGTGGAGGGCGCGCCCAGGGGGTGGGCGCCCCCTGCCTCGTGCCTTCCTCGTTGCTTCCCTTACGTACACTCCAAGTCTTCTGGATTGCTTTCGTTCCAAAAATAAGTTCCGTGAAGTTTCAGGTCAATTGGACTCCATTTGATTTTCCTTTTCTGCGATACTCTAAAACAAGGAAAAAACAGAAACTAGCACTGGGCTCTGGGTTAATAGGTTAGTCCCAAAAATAATATAAAAGTGTATAATAAAGCCCATAAAACATCCAAGGTTGATAATATAATAGCATGGAACAATCAAAAATTATAGATACGTTGGAGACGTATCAGCATCCCCAAGCTTAACTCCTGCTCGTCCTCGAGTCGGTAAATGATAAAAACAGAATTTTTGATGTGGAATGCTACCTAACATATTTCTCTAAGTAATTCTCTTCCTTTTGGCATGAATGCTAAGATCCATAAGATTCAAGACAAAAGTTTAATATTGACATAGAAACAATAATACTTCAAGCATACTAACTAAGCAATCATGTCTTCTCAAAATAACATGGCCAAAGAAAGTTCATCCCTACAAAATCATATAGTTTGGTCATGCTCCATTTTCGTCACACAAGAATGCTCTCATCATGCACAACCCCGATGACAAGCCAAGCAATTGTTTAATACTTTAGTAATCTCAAACCTATAAACTTTCACGCAATATATGAGCGCGAGCCATGGACATAGCACTATGGGTGGAATAGAATATGATGATGGCGATTATGTGGAGAAGACAAAAAAGGAGGAAGTCTCACATCGACGCGGCTAATCAATGGGCTAGGGAGATGCCCATCAATTGATGTCAATGCAAGGAGTAGGGATTGCCATGCAACGGATGCACTAGAGCTACAAATGTATGAAAGCTCAACAAAAGAAACTAAGTGGGTGTGCATCCAACCTTGCTTGCTCACGAAGACCTAGGGCACTTGAGGAGGCCCATTGTTGGAATATACAAGCCAAGTTCTATAATGAAAAATTCCCACTAGTATATGAAAGTGAAAAAACAAGAGACTCTCTATCATGAAGATCATGGTGCTACTTTGAAGTATAAGTGTGGAAAAAGGATAGTAGCATTGTCCCTTTTTTATTTGGCCTTTATTTTTATTTTTATTTTTTTGGCCTTTCCTTTTTTATTTGGCCTTTATTTTTTTATTTGGCCTTTTTTGGGGACAATGCTCTATTAATGATGATCATCACACTTCTATTTATTTACAACTCAACAATTACAACTCGATACTTAGAACAAGATTTGACTCTATATGAATGCCTCCGATGGTGTACTGGGATAGCAATGATGCATGAGTGACATGTATGAAAGAATTATGAATGGTGGCTTTGCCACAAATACAATGTCAACTACATGATCATGCAAAGCAATATGACAATGATGAAGCGTGTCATAATAAACAGAACGGTGCAAAGTTGCATGGTAATATATCTCGGAATGGCTATGGAAATGCCATAATAGGTTAGGTATGGTGGCTGTTTTGAGGAAGATATAAGGAGGTTTATGTGTGAAAGAGCGTATCATATCACGGGGTTTGGATGCACCGGCGAAGTTTGCACCAACTCTTAATGTGAGAAAGGGCAATGCACGGTACCGAAGAGGCTAGCAATGATGGAAGGGTAAGAGTGCGTATAATCCATGAAATCAACATTAGTCATAAAGAACTCACATACTTATTGCAAAAATTTACAAGTCATCAAAAACCAAGCACTACGCGCATGCTCCTAGGGGGATAGATTGGTAGGAAAAGACCATCGCTCGTCCCCGACCGCCACTCATAAGGAAGACAATCAAATAACACCTCATGTTTCAAATTTGTTACACAACGTTTACCATACGTGCATGCTACGGGACTTGCAAACTTCAACACAAGTATTTATCAAATTCACAACTACTCAACTAGAACAACTTTGATATCACTATCTCCATATCTCAAAACAATCATCAAGTATCAAACTTCTCTTAGTATTCAATGCACTCTATATGAAAGTTTTTATTATATCCCTCTTGGATGCCCATAATATTAGGACTAAATTCATAACCAAAGCAAATTACCATGCTGTTTAGGACTCTCAAAATAATATAATCTAAGCATGAGAGTTCATCTATTTCTATAAAATAAAACCACCACCGTGCTCTAAAAAGATATAAGTGAAGCGCTAGAGCAACAACAAACTACTCCGAAAGATATAAGTGAAGATCAATGAGTATTCGAATAATTATGCAACTATATGAAGACTCTCTAACATTTAAGAATTCCAGATCTTGGTATTTTATTCAAACAGCAAGAAAAATAAAATAAAATAAAATGACGCTCCAAGCAAAACACATATCATGTGGCGAATAAAAATATAGCTCCAAGCAAAGTAACCGATGAATGAAGACGAAAGAGGGGATGCCTTACGGGGCATCCCCAAGCTTAGGCTCTTGGTTGTCCTTGAATATTACCTTGGGGTGCCTTGGGAATCCCCAAGTTTAGGCTCTTTCCACTCCTTATTCCATAGTCCATCGAATCTTTACCCAAAACTTGAAAACTTCACAACACAAAACTTAACAGAAAACTCGTAAGCTCCGTTAGCGAAAGAAAACAAAACACCACTTCAAGGTACTGTAATGAACTCATTATTTATTTATATTGGTATTAAACCTACTGTATTCCAACTTCTCTATGGTTTATAAACTCTTTTACTAGCCATAGATTCATTAAAATAAGCAAACAACACACGAAAAACAGAATCTATCAAAAACAGAACAGTCTGTAGTAATATGGATCAAAAGTATACTTATGGAACCCTAAAAATTCTAAAATAAATTGATGGACGTGATTAATTTATCTATTAATCATCTGAAAAAATAATTAACTAAATAGCACTCTCAAATAAAAACTGGCAGCAATTCTCGTGGGCGCTAAAGTTTCTGTTTTTTACAGCCTGATCGCAAAGACTTTCCCCAAGTCTTCCCAAAGGTTCTACTTGGCACAAACACTAATTAAAACATAAAACCACATCTAAACAGATTCTATATGAATTATTTATTACTAAACAGGAGCAAAAAGTAAAGAACAAGAATAGGATTGGGTTGCCTCCCAACAAGCACTATCGTTTAACGCCCCTAGCTAGGCATGACGATTTCAATGATGCTCACATAAAAGACAAGAATTGAAACATAAAGAGAGCATCATGCAGAATATGACTAGCAAATGTAAGTCTAACCCACTTCCTATGCATAGGGATTTTTTGAGAAAACAACTTGTGGGAACAAGAATCAACTTGCATAGGAAAGCAAAACAAGCATAACTTCAAAATTTTAAGCACATAGAGAGGAAACTTGATATTATTGCAATTCCTACAAGCATATATTCCTCCCTCATAATAAATTTAAGTAGCATCATGAATGAATTCAACAATATAGATATCACATAAAGCATTATTTTCATGATCTACAAGCATATAAATTTTATTACTCTCCACACAAGCAAAATTCTTCTCATGAATAATAATGGGAGCAAACTCAACAAAATAATTATCATGTGAGGCATAATCCAATTGAAAACTAAAATCATGATGACAAGTTTCATGTGTATCATTATTATTTATAGCATACAAGTCATCATAATAATCATCATAGATAGCAACTTTGTTCTCATAATCAATTGGAACCTCTTCCTGAACAGTGGATTCATCACATAATAAAGTCATGACCTCTCCAAATCCACTTTCATCAATATAATCATCATAAATAGGAGACATGCTTTCATCATAATAAATTTGCTCATCAAAACTTGGGGGACAAAAAATATCATCATCATCAAACATAGCTTCCCCAAGCTTGTGGCTTTGCATATCATTAGCATCCTGGATATTCAAGGAATTCATACTAACAACATTGCAATCATGCTCATCATTCAAATATTTAGTGCCAAACATTCTAATGCATTCTTCTTCTAATACTTTGGCACAATTTTCCTTTCCATCATACTCACGAAAGATATTAAAAAGATGAAGCGTATGAGGCAAACTCAATTCCATATTTTTTTGTAGTTTTCTTTTATAAACTAAACTAGGGATAAAATAAGAAACAAAAATATTCGATTGCAAGATCTAAAGATATACCTTCAAGCACTCACCTCCCCAGCAACGGTGCCATAAAAGAGCTTGATGTCTACTACACAACCTTCTTCTTGTAGACGTTGTTGGGCCTCCAAGTGCAGAGGTTTGTAGGACAGTAGCAAATTTCCCTCAAGTGGATGACCTAAGGTTTATCAATCCGTAGGAGGCGTAGGATGAAGATGGTCTCTCTCAAGCAACCCTGCAACCAAATAACAAAGAGTCTCTTGTGTCCCCAACACACCCAATACAATGGTAAATTGTATAGGTGCACTAGTTCGGCGAAGAGATTGTGATACAAGTGGTATATGGATGGTAGATAAAGGTTTTTGTAATCTGAAAATATAAAAACAGCAAGGTAACTAATGATAAAAGTGAGCGTAAATGGTATTGCAATGCGTTGAAACAAGGCCTAGGGTTCATACTTTCACTAGTGCAAGTCCTCTCAACAATAATAACATAATTGGATCACATAACTATCCCTCAACATGCAACAAAGAGTCACTCCAAAGTCACTAATAGCGGAGAACAAACGAAGAGATTATGGTAGGGTACGAAACCACCACAAAGTTATTATTTCCAATCAATCCGTTGGGCTATTCCTATAAGTGTCACAAACAGCCCTAGAGTTCGTACTAGAATAACACCTTAAGACACAAATCAACCAAAACCCTAACGTCACCTAGATACTCCAATGTCACCTCAAGTATCCGTGGGTATGATTATAGGATATGCATCACACAATCTCAGATTCATCTATTCAACCAACACATAGAACCTCAAAGAGTGCCCCAAAGTTTCTATCGGAGAATCACGACGAAAACGTGTGCCAACCCCTATGCATAGGTTCATGGGCGGAACCCGCAAGTTGATCACCAAAACATACATCAAGTGAATCATGTGGTATCCCATTGTCACCACAGATACGCACGGCAAGACATACATCAAGTGTTCTCAAATCTTTAAAGACTCAATCCGATAAGATAACTGCAAAGGGAAAACTCAATCCATTACAAGAGAGTAGACGGGGGAGAAAACATCATAAGATACAATTATAATAGCAAAGCTCGTGATACATCAAGATCGTATCACCTCAAGAACACGAGAGAGAGAGAGAGATCAAACACATAACTACTGGTACATACCCTCAGCCCCGAGGGAGAACTACTCCCTCCTCGTCATGGAGAGCACCGGGATGATGAAGATGGCCACCGGAGAAGGATTGCCCCCTCCGGAAGGGTGCCAGAATGGGTCTAGATTGGTTTTCGGTGGCTATAGAGGCTTCTGGCGGCGCAACTCCCGATCTATTGTGATCCCCAATCGTTTTAGGGTATATGGATATATATAGGTGGAAGAGATATGTCAGGGAGCCACGAGGGGCCCACGAGGGTGGAGGGCGCGCCCAGGGTGGTGGGCGCGCCCCCTGCCTCGTGCCTTCCTTGTTGCTTCCCTTATGTACACTCCAAGTCTTCTGGATTGCTTCCATTCCAAAAATAAGTTCCGTGAAGTTTCAGGTCAATTGGACTCCGTTTGATTTTCCTTTTCTACGATACTCTAAAACAAGGAAAAAACAAAAACTGGCACTAGGCTCTGGGTTAATAGGCTAGTCCCAAAAATAATATAAAAGTGTACGACGGGTTGTAAGCGTCTTTAATACCCCTGTATTGATCAGATCATTGAAGCTACAACGGGTTATGAGCGTTTGAGTTTTTTGGATGCTTATTCTGGTTATCATCAGATTAAGATGGCAGTTAAGGACCAGGAGAAGACAACCTTCATCACTCCCTTTGGAGCCTTCTGTTATGTGTCTATGCCTTCTGTTATGATCAGATTGGGCGCAATGTTCATGCTTATGTGGATGACATTGTGGTAAAATCCAGGAAGAAGGAAACCTTGATTGATGATTTGAAAGAGACCTTTGACAATCTCCGGGTCTATAAGATGATGCTTAACCCGGCCAAGTGTGTCTTTGGCGTACCAGCAGGTAAGCTCTTAGGCTTTCTTGTTTCTGAACGGGTTATTAAAGCTAACCCAAAGAAGATAAAGGCTATCACCTCCCTAGCTAAGCCGACATGTATTAATGATGTTCAGCGGCTGGCGGGTCGTATTGCGGCCTTAAGCCGGTTCATAAGCCAGTTGGGCGAAAAGGCTATCCCTCTTTACCAGATGATGAAGAAGACAGATCACTTTGTCTGGAGTGATGCTGTTGATCAGGCGTTTGAGGCCTTGAAGAAACAGTTGGCTGAGCCACCGGTTCTTACTGCTCCCATTGATAAAGAGCCTTTGTTGTTATATGTGGCTGCCAACAGCTGAGCCTTCAGCATGGCAATTGTGGTGGAAAGGAATGATACGTCTCCGTCATATCTATAATTTTTGATTGTTCCATGCCAATATTATACAACTTTCATATACTTTTGACAACTTTTTATACTATTTTTTGGGACTAACATATTGATCCAGTGCCCAGTGCCAGTTCCTATTTGTTGCATGTTTTTTGTTTCGTAGAAAATCCATATCAAACGGAGTCCAAATAGGATTAAAACTGACGGAGATTTTTTGGAATATATCCGATTTTTGTGAAGAAGAATCAACGCGAGACGATGCCTGAGGGGGCCACGAGGCAGGGGCGCGTCCCAGGGGGTCAGGCGCGCCTTGGGCCCTCGTGGCCACCCCGTAAGGCGGTTGGTGCCCTTCTTTCGCCGCAAGAAATCTAATATCCAGATAGAAATCATGTTAAAATTTCAGCCCAATCGGAGTTATGGATCTCCGGGAATATAAGAAACGGTGAAAGGCCAGAATCGGGAGCCCAAAAATAGAGAGAGATAGAGAGACAGATCCAATCTCGAAGGGGCTCTCTCCCCTCCACCGCCATGGAGGCTGATACGTCTCCAACGTATCTATAATTTTTGATTGTTCCATGCTATATTATATCCTGTTTTGGACATTATTGGGCTTTATTATACACTTTTATATTATTTTTAGGACTAACCTATTAACCGAAGGCCCAGCCCAGAATTGCTATTTTTTTTGCCTATTTTAGGGTTTCACAGAAAAAGAATATCACACGGAGTCCAAACGGAATGAAACCTTCAGGAACATGATTTTCGGAGCGAACATGATCCAGAGGACTTGGACCCTACGTCAAGCAACCAACGAGGAAGGCACGAGGTAGGGGGCGCGCCTATCCCCCATGCGTGCCCTCCACCCTCGTGGGGCCTATGTTGCTCCCCCGACGTACTCCTTCCTCCTATATATACCTACGTACCCCCAAACTACCAGATACGGAGCCAAAACCCTAATTCCATTGCCGTAACTTTCTGTATCCACGAGATCCCATCTTGGGGCTTTTTCCGGAGCTCCGCCGGAGGGGTTATCAATCACGGAGGGCTTCTAAATCAACACCATAGCCTCTCCGATGAAGTGTGAGTAGTTTGATTCAGACCTACGGGTCCATAGTTATTAGCTAGATGGCTTCTTCTCTCTTTTTGGATCTCAATACAAAGTTCTCCCCCTCTCTTGTGGAGATCTATTCGATGTAATCTTCTTTTGCGGTGTGTTTGTTGAGACCGATGAATTGTGGGTTTATGATCAAGTTTATCTATGAACAATATTTGAATCTTCTCTGAATCATTTTATGTATGATTGGTTATCTTTGCAAATCTCTTCGAATTATCAGTTTGGTTTGGCCTACTAGATTGATCTTTCTTGCAATGGGAGAAGTGCTTAGCTTTGGGTTCAATCTTGCGGTGTCCTTTCCCAGTGACAGTAGGGGCAGCAAGGCACGTATTGTATTGTTCCCATCGAGGATAACAAGATGGGGTTTATAGCATATTGCATGAGTTTATCCCTCTGCATCATGTCATCTTGCTTAAAGCGTTACTCTGTTCTCTTGAACTTAATACTCTAGATGCATGCTGGATAGCGGTCGATGTGTGGAGTAATAGTAGTAGATGCAGACAGGAGTCGGTCTACTTGTCTCAGACGTGATGCCTATATACATGATCATACCTAGATATTCTCATAACTGTGCTCAATTCTGTCAATTTCTCAATAGTAATTTGTTCATCCACTGTAATACTTATGCTCTCGAGAGAAGCCTCTAGTGAAACCTATGCCCCCCGGGTCTATTTTCCATCATATTAATCTTCCAATACTTAGTTATTTCCATTGCCATTTATTTTACTTGCATCTTTATTTCTCTTTATCATAAAAATACCAAAAATATTATCTTATCATATCTATCATATCTCACTCTCGTAGGTGACCGTGAAGGGATTGACAACCCCTTTATTGCATTGGTTGCGAGCAGTTTATTTGTTTGTGTAGGTGCGAGGGACTCGTGCGTGGCCTCCTACTGGATTGATACCTTGGTTCTCAAAAACTGAGAGAAATACTTACGCTGCTCTACTGCATCACTGTCGGTGTCAAAACCGGCGGATCTCGGGTAGGGGGTCCCGAACTATGCGTCTAGGCCGGATGGTAACAGGAGGCAAGGGACACGAAGTTTTACCCAGGTTCAGGCCCTCTTGATGGAGGTAAAACCCTACGTCCTGCTTGATTAATATTGAAGATATGGGTGTTACAAGAGTAGATCTACCACGAGATCAGAGAGGCTAAACCCTAGAAGCTAGCCTACGGTATGATTGTATGTTGTGATTGTTGTCCTACGGACTAAAACCCTTCGGTTTATATAGACACCGGAGAGGATTAGGGTTACACAAGGTTGGTTACAAAGGAGGAGATATCCATATACGCATTGCCTAGCTTGCCTTCCACGCCAAGTAGAGTCCCATCCGGACACGAGACGAAGTCTTCAATCTTGTATCTTCATAGTCTAACAGTCTGGCCAAAGGATATAGTCCGGCTGTCCAGAGACCCCCTAATCCAAGACTCCCTCAGTAGCCCCTGAACCAGGCTTCAATGACGATGAGTCCGGCGCGTAGTTGTCTTCGACATTGCAAGGCGGGTTCCTTCTCCGAATACATCACTGAAGAATTTGAATACGAGGATAGTGTCCGACCCTGCAAAATAAGTTCCACATTTCACCATAGAGAATAATGCTCTCACAGATCTAATCCGCTAGCTTGTTTTGGCAACATGACATTACGTCATGGCCCGGTGATTATTCGAACCGTTTCTTTTAACCAGCCCCGCACATAACACGAGGCAGTTTTTCGACACGTCTTGTCAAAGAAGAGATTGTGTCCCCTTATTACGGGATTCTCATCAATACGGGTGTGGGTAACCCAACCACGCCATCAATTGCGGCGCTTGGGGGATAAGCGAGTTTTACCAGGCAAGTGGGGATGCTTAGTTTTGTCCGCCCATATAAAGGGATAAGGATTCACTTTTCTATCCACGCCTTCTTCCTCCTCTGCTCATCTGCTCCCGCACACTCGAGCTCTAGCGCCCAAGCTCTCACTTCCACCTCAACCTTCTCCAACCATGTCCGGAGCGGGAGGCAAGTGGATGGTCTCCTCCGTCACGGAGGGAGACATCAAGAAACTGAGGAGAGCCGGATACCTGCATGACGACATCGCGCACCAGCTCCCAGATGAGGGACAGCTCATCCCCACCCCCGAGCCCCATGAGAGGGTGGTATTCCTCACCCATTTCCTCCGCGGACTAGGATTCCCTCTCCATCCCTTCGTCCGGGGGCTCATGTTTTATTACGGCCTGGATTTCCATGATCTAGCCCCAAACTTCATCCTCAACATCTCGGCGTTTATCGTCGTGTGCGAGGCCTTCCTCCGCATCAAGCCCCACTTCGGCTTATGGCTGAAGACCTTCAATGTCAAGCCGAAGGTAGTGAGCGGCCGCCAGGCGGAGTGCGGAGGCGCCATGGTGGGCAAGATGCCCAACATCACATGGCTCGAGGGCACCTTCATGGACACCATAAAGGGGTGGCAATCGGGGTGGTTCTATATCACCGAGCTGCGCGACCCCGCATGGGTAGCGGCCCCCGAGTTCCGATCTGGCATCCCCATGCGGCTCACCTCCTGGAAAGAGAAGGGCCTGTCCTGGGGTAATTCAAAAGAGCTGACCAGACTCCAGTCATGTATTCAGAACATGGTGGATAAGAAGCTCAAGCTTGTCAACATAGTCCAGGTTATGCTCGTTCGCCGGATACTCCCGTGCCAACAACGGGAGTTTACCTTGTGGGAGTTCAATCCGGCGCAGCACCGAACTCTGAACAGGCTCTTCGACACGACTCATGAAGATGCCTGGAGGGTGCTATTCAAGGGCGCCGCGGTCCCTCCCCCCATTACTGAGGATCGCAGATTCAGCGTGAAGCGCCACGCCAGTGCGGTAAGTTGTTTTACCTCTTACAGGATATTTGTTATATATATATATATAGATTGGCTCTATGCGGGATCTAAACTCCCGCGTCGTTAACAGGACTGGCAGAAAATGGCCGGACAGATTGACTGTCCGGCTCCCTTGCCAGAAGGCCCCACAGATGCTCTTCTGACGAAGATGCTGACTCCGGCCCCTTATAAGGTGCCGGAGAAGACCAAGAAGGCCAAGGGAGCTCGAAAGAGTTCCCGACGCCAGACATCGTCGAACTCACCTTCCGATGATTCTGCGGCGCACTCTTCCCCCGAAGACGAGGAAGAGGAAGAAGAGGCTCCCCCACCGACTGGGGGAGACAATAAAAGGAAGGCCACCCCAACTAGGGAGGACGAAGGGTCCAAGAAGGGAAGGACGCTCCTTCCGGACAGCTCCACCGCCGCCGATGAAAGTGAAGACGAGTGGTTGCCCAGGGGCAAGCCCCAGGGGAGATCATAAGTATTCGGATACCAAAGTAACCCATAGGATTCCTTTGTCGCATTGCTTTCCCTAACGCCGAACTCCATTGCGCAGGCCGCCCCGAGCCAATATCGAGGTATCCTCGGACGGCTCCCTGGGCGCGTCGGACATGGATAGCGATCCAGTCCCGACTGCCACCTCCCCTCATCTAGCCGACGACACCGAGGTACTGTCTCAAGAGGCACCGGATCGAGGGGGGACAGTCCTGGAGGCGCCTCAAGGCGACCTTCCGGACTCCGTGAGCCGAGGGGACGGGGTCTCCGCGAGCTCCGAGTTCGGCCCTCAGCCGAACACCGCGCTGGACCCTCCAACGGATCCGGACTCGGGCAGGCGGTCCCCTTCTAAGGAGGGTGAGACGCCTGTGCCGGTGACCTCTGTCCACCCAGAGGCGCCGGACACTATGCTGGAAGCGCTTCGCAGCGCTTCCATCGAGGAGGAGCACTGCACTATCATGAGTGCGGTGATCCAGAAGGTTCAGTCCGCCAAGAGCGGATTGACTGAAGCCTGTACTAGCATTCTAACAGGCTTCGAGGTAAGTGTTTGAAAATGTAGTAGAAGTGTTACCGCATAGACAGTAGCCCCTGATGCTTTGTTCAGTGTTCACAAAGAAAAGCCGAACAGAGGATCAAATAATATCGCAGGAGTCTAATATAAGTATGTCAATATGCATATGCAGGCTTCGCTGCTGGCGTCCGCCGCACTAACTGCGGAGGTCGCCGTACTGAAGGAGGCCCTCGAGGGGGTCCCAGAAGGAGCTCGGCCTTGCTAAGAGGCAGCTCGAGGAGAACAAGGGTAAGTAATACCCCGTCTGTAGATATATGTATATAAAAAAGGACGCGATTGCAAAATGACAGGATCATTGTATGTTTTGCCAGGGGCCACGACCGAGGTGGTGACCCTAAAGCAAGCGCTGTCCCAGGCCGAAGAAAAGGCGGCCCAAGAGCGCACCGAGCGAGAGAGGCACGAGGCTCGGGTGGGTGAGGTGCAGCAAGAGCTCCAGGCTCTCGTGACAAAGCATGAGGCGTTGGAGCTTGACTTGAAGACGGAAGAGTCTGAGCTTGCCGTGGCCCGTGAGAGCGCGAAGAGTGCCAAGGCCGAGGCCCAGAAGGCCCTTCAGGAGAGCGACGCAATGAAGAAGATAGCGGCGGGTAAGGCTTTCTATATGAAAAGCAAGCATGTAAAGGTGAATTACCGATTACTTACCTGAATCCGGAGCTCTTTAGGAGCATTCACAGATTTGCCCCGCAGTGTGTCCGATGCCGCACTATTCTACCAGGTCGAGGACAGAAGCTCGACGGAGAAGCTGTTCTAGTCTCAGTATGCTGGGGCCGAACATCCGGTGCCAATGAGCGACCAGCTGAAGCAGATGGCCGAGCTACATAAGGCGGCCGATCAGGCCATGAAGGGCTTCATAGTCTGGTTGTGGCCTAGCGACGCCCTTCCGAACAGCTTCTTCGGCCTGGTGAGGCGGCTTGTGGATGCCTGCCCACGGCTGGAGGTCGTCAAGCGATTCGTCTGCATTGAAGGTGCACGCCGGGCCTTCGCCCGTGTGGAAACGCAGTGGGTCAAGCTGGACGCTATGAAGCTTATCAAGGAGGGGCCGCCGGAGGGCAAGGAGCACCGCCACCCCGAGATGTACTATGAGGGTGTTCTACCGGGTGCCCATCTTATCGCGGATGAGTATTCACAAAATGTAATATTTGAATGAGACTTGCTCGTTTTGTATCCTGTGTGATGAAAACTTGTTTCATATGTGCTATGCAATGCTTGTGTGAATTTAAAATATTACCTTCTGTTTGGCTGTTTATCCAATCTGAGAGATGGCTAGTCCTCGGCTTCTGCCCCCATACCATGAGTGCTGGGGTGTTCGGGATAAACCTGAGCACTCTTCTTCCCATGTTTGGGTCCTTCGAGGGATGTGCTTAGCACAACGAACAAGGCAACCAGACTAATAATGCTTTATCACTCTCACTTACCCATAGAATTCTATAATTTTAAATTTCGGCGAAGCCCCTGGTATTCGGAAGGTCGAATTCGGGGCGTGATACATGCCTGTAAGCCGGACGGAGCCGGCCCCTCGCCCTAAGCGGCATAAGTCTTTAGGGAGTTGAAAACCTCGCCGAACAGCGACCAGTCTCTCGCCTTATCATGATAGTCAGTTTTAGCTTTCTCTACTGAGGTGCTCGGCCCGGCAGAACTGGGGCACAATCGCAGTAGTTCTCCTAGCGCTACCTTAGCCGATAGAGCGGAACGTAAGGTACCAAAACATAGGAGCCGGGCAAACCCAACATTTGACCAAAGACATGATTCGGAGCTGATGCATATAATGCTATAAGTTCGGGGTGCCGCACTTGTGAAAGTGTTCGGACTTTTCACACCATATTGTGGGTACGTAAGCCCCTGGTGCATTGGCCGTACCAGAGTGTACGGTTGCTAGGCGTCATTAATGAACACATAGATATGTATACATATAACAAAAATGCGATAATAGTCGTAATGTCATGCATTGTATATGAAAGAATTGCATTAAAGCAGAGTGATACAGATAGTGTAATAAGCAAAAGAGTAGGACTATGTCCCTTCCAAGGGCGAGCTAAGGAATTATATGAAATCTGTAATCCACCTGGGAATTCCGTAGCTGTCGGCCTCCTTGGTTGCTGTATCATGTGTTCGGCAATAGAGCTGTCGGACAGTGTTTCCAGAGATTGAAGTCCTGAAAGAAAAAGAAAAATAACCAAACGGGAAGCCCCTGGTGCGGTTTAGGCCACGTTTTGGGGTGTGCCGTGGTTGTGCCCTCCCTCCCCACCTGTGCCCACGGTATTGTTAATGCGTAATTATGTACGCGCGGCACGAACAACGTCGTTGGGCTGGGATTGGGGTGGCCGCCGTATTGCTACGTGAGCTCAGATCGTGCCAGGCGGTCTATTTGCCGATTGCCCCGAGCGCGCTTGAAGGTGTCCGGGCTTTGAAACGCCGAACTGGTAGATTGCCTTGAGAGGCTGCTTTGTATTTCTGCTGCAAGGGCCGCGGTGTGCTCCTCTGTTCGGAGAGAGCGCTATGTGTTTCGTTGACTGTAATAACTCCGCGGGGTCCTGGCATCTTGAGCTTGAGGTATGCATAATGTGGCACCACATTGAATCTAGCGAATGCGGTTCGTCCGAGCAGCGAGTGGTAACCATTGCGGAACCGGACTATATCGAAGATTAACTCTTTGCTTTGGAAGTTATCCGGGGATCCGAAGACCACTTCCGGTGTAATTGAGCCTGTGCAGTGGGCCTCTACGCCTGGAATGACGCCTTTAAAGGTCGTCTTAGTGGGTTTGATCCTTGAGGGGTCTATACCCATTTTGCACACTGTGTCCTGATAAAGCAGGTTCAGGCTGCTGTCGCCGTCCATAAGGACTCGAGTGAGGTGAAATCCGTCGATGATTGGGTCTAGGACCAGTGCGGCGGATCCGCCATGATGGATACTAGTGGGGTGGTCCCTGCGATCGAAGGTGATCGGACAGGAGGACCAAGGGTTGAACTTTGGGGCGATTGGCTCCAACGCATATACGTCCCTGAGCGCACGCTTCCGCTCCCTCTTGGGGATGTGGGTTGCGTATATCATGTTCACCGTCCGCACTTGCGGGGGAAACCTCTTCTGTCCTCCAGTGTGCGGCTGTCGGGGTTCTTCCTCGTCATCGCTATGCGGCCCCTTGTCCTTGTTTTCGGCAATTAACTTGCCGGCCTGCTTGAACACCCAGCAATCCCTGTTGGTGTGATTGGCTGGCTTGTCTGGGGTGCCGTGTATTTGACATGAGCGATCGAGTATACGGTCCAAGCTGGACGGACCCGGCGTACTTTGTTTGAATGGCTTTTTCCGCTGACCGGGTTTAGAGCCTTTGAATCCATCATTGACTGCCGTATCCTCAATACTTTCGCCGCTAATGCGGCGCTTATGCTTGTTGTGATGTGACCTGCTATTGCTGTCCTTGGTATCTGGGGTACCATGGTTCTTTGATATGTTATTACTGCGAGCCAACCAGCTGTCTTCTCCCGCACAAAAGCGGGTCATGAGCGTCGTGAGGGCTGCCATAGATTTCGGCTTTTCCTAACCAAGGTGCCGGGCTAGCCACTCGTCTCGGATGTTGTGCTTGAAAGCCGCTAAGGCCTCTGCATCCGGACAGTCGACGATTTGATTTTTCTTTGTAAGGAATCGAGTCCAGAATTGCCTGGCCGACTCTTCTGGCTGCTGAATTATGTGGCTCAAGTCATCGGCGTCTGGTGGTCGCACATAAGTGCCCTGAAAGTTGTGAGGAATGCGGCTTCCAGATCTTCCCAACAGCTAATGGAGTCCGCTGGCAAGCTATTAAGCCAGTGTCGCGCTGGTCCTTTGAGTTTTAGTGGGAGGTACTTGATGGCATGTAAGTCATCACCGCGGGCCATGTGGATGTGGAGGAGGAAGTCCTCAATCCATACCGCGAGGTCTGTAGTGATGTCGTATGATTCAATGTTTACAGGTTTGAAACCTTCTGGGAATTGATGTTCCATTACTTCGTCTATGAAGCATAAGGGGTGTGCGGCGCCTCTGTATTGGGCTATATCGCAACGCAGCTCGTATGGGTCCTGTTCGGCCGGATTTGCTTTTACTATATCCGGCGTGACGTTTACCGTCTCGTAGAGTGGTGTGCCCTCGTGATCCGTAGATCGATCTTGAATGCTTTGCTTTGTCCTCCAATATGTCTCACAGGTCTGGCGTATCTCCCCATGCCTTTTTATTTGGATGGTGTTGGGGTGGAGGCTGAGCTTTTGGCTGGAATGCCTCTCTATCACCGCCACGAGGTGGCCGATCAGTCGTATCATACGCTTCTTCCTCCAGTCGGGGTAGTAACCTGCGCCTTGGGTAACTCTTGGAGGGACGGTCGAGTTTATATTCCTCGGCCGCGAGGACTTCAGTCCATTTGTCAGCTAGCAGATCTTGACCAGCTTGAAGCTGCTGCTGCTTTTTCTTTAGGCTATTTGCCGTGGCCATAAGCCTGCGCTTGAAGCGCTCTTGTTCGACGGGATCCTCTGGTACGGCGAATTCATCGTCGCCGAGGCTTGCCTCGTCTTCAGAGGGGGGCATGTAATTATCATCCTCCTCTCTACCAGCCGCCCTCTCAGGAGAGCTGGCACCTTCATCCTCCTGCTCTAAATCTTGCTGGAGGGGATTGTTGTTGTCTACGACGATATCCGGAGTGTTATTATCTCATGTGCCGGTATGACCACTTTTGTTTTGGCAGGACTTAGAGCGGCGCCGCTGACGTTGGCGCTTGGGTTGCTTCTTGGAGGGGTCATCCTTCGCTATCTCGTCGCCGTTGCCTTCATTGGGTGTATCCACCATGTATATGTCATCGACAAGGTGGCTTTCCAGTGCCCTATAGGTGCTGGTTCATGTTCGTCTCCTACATCGTCATCCATACCGTCGATGTCTTCGGAGTCGAAGTCGAGCATGTCGGTTAAATCATCGATAGTGGCTACAAAGTGGGTGGTGGGTGGGCGTCGAATTTCTTCGTCGTCCGCATCCCAATCCTGTTGGCCACAATCCGGCCAGGGCTCTCCTAACAAAGAGAGAGACCTTAGTGAATTCAGGATGCCGCCGAAGGGCGAGTGCTGAAAGATATCCGTGATGGTGAATTCCATGATCGGCGCCCAATCGGATTCGATTGGCGGGGGCGCGGATGATTCTGGGTCCGGAAGGGAGTCTGGCACCTTGGAGTCACGGGCCGTGCGGAGGATTATGCTGGTGTTTGGCTCGATCGCCATCGAGACTGCAGCCCCTGAGGCGGTGTCTAGCCACCCGTCCTCGATTGGCGCAGTTGGCTCCGAGGTGAGGGTCGGAGCTGATGCGGGCGTGACCTCTAGGGTACCGTCCGGTGGTAGAGCTAGATCATACCCATCGCGACAGTGCAGCGCGCCCAGCTGTGGCTTGAATCCGTCGAAGATCAAGTCCCCACGGATGTTGGCCGTGTAATTCAAACTTCCAAATCTGACCTGATGGCCAGGGGCGTAGCTTTCAATCTGCTCCAGATGGCCAAGCGAATTAGCCCGCAGTGCAAAGCCGCCGAATACGAAGATCTGTCCAGGGAGAAAAGTCTCACCCTGGACCGCGTCGCTACCGATGATAGTGGGAGCCATCAAGCCTAACGGCGACGACACAGAGGAACTCTCAATGAAAGCACCAATGTCGGTGTCAAAACCGGCAGATCTCGGGTAGGGGGTCCCGAACTGTGCGTCTTGGCCGGATGGTAACAGGAAGCAAGGGACACGAAGTTTTACCCAGGTTCGGGCCCTCTTGATGGAGGTAAAACCCTACGTCCTGCTTGATTAATATTGAAGATATGGGTGTTACAAGAGTAGATCTACCACGAGATCAGAGAGGCTAAACCCTAGAAGCTAGCCTACGGTATGATTGTATGTTGTGATTGTTGTCCTACGGACTAAAACCCTTCGGTTTATATAGACACCAGAGAGGGTTAGGGTTACACAAGGTCGGTTACAAAGGAGGAGATATCCATATACGCATTGCCTAGCTTGCCTTCCACGTCAAGTAGAGTCCCATCCGAACACGAGACGAAGTCTTCAATCTTGTATCTTCATAGTCTAACAGTCCGGCCAAAGGATATAGTCCGGCTGTCCGGAGACCCCCTAATCCAGGACTCCCTCAATCACCCTTTCCTAAGGGAAAACTAACGCAGTGCTCAAGAGGTAGCAAGAAGGATTTCTGGCGCCGTTGCCGGGGAGGCTGACGCAAGGTCAAGTCAAGATTTGGACTCCCGACAACGAGCCATTTCTGGCGCCGTTACCGGGGAGTCTACGCAAAAGTAATCATACCAAGTACCCATCACAAACCCTTATCTCCCACATTACATTATTTGCCATTTGCCTCTCGTTCCCTCTCCCCCACTTCACCCTTGCCGTTTTATTCGCCCTCTCTCTCCATCCTCCCTCTCTTTCTCTATTTGCCTCTTTTTTGCTTGTTTCTTGTTTGCTTGTGTGTCGGATTGCTTGTTTGTCGTTATGGCTAGTCCCCTATCTTCTCCGTTGTCTCACGAAAATGAAGTTCTTAATTTTAAGCAAATGGAAGGAGAAAACCTAAAAGACGCTTGGTATAGAATTTGCAATGCTCAAAATAGATCTACCAGGAAGCAATCTACTTTTATTCTTCTTCGCAATTTTTACGTAAGTGCTATTCCTTGGCACAGATATGTCCTTGATACCATTACTGGAGGGAACTTCTTGGGTAGCCACACTTTTGATTCTTATAATGCTATGATAGATTTGTTTGGCTCACCCCCTCTTTTGGTTAATGGAACTATGTTAACTTTGGAGCATGTAATGCAAAAAACTTGAAATTATTGAAAATAAAGTTGCTACCGTAGAGTTAATTGCAAATTTTGATAAAAATATCCACAACCAAATTACTCAATATGGATCTAAAGTAGGAGTCACTTTGAAAAACATTAAGGAGAAGGAAACCATAGTTAATTAAAGAATAAATCATGATTCCACTAGAATCGATAAGCTTGAGGGTATCATTGCCAACTTGGGAACCACTTTTTCTTCCGTAAAGAATACCCTAAGTCCTCCAACTAAAATTGCCAAGCTTATGTATGTTCCTAAAAATAAGGGTGAATCCGCTAGCAAAGAAACTGCGGATCTCAAATCTATAAGTATTCATCCTAATCTTTTTACTATCATTAAGGAACCATTTGCTACTAATGATTTTTTTGATTTTGTGCCTAGAAGTTTGATTATTGATAAAAGTAAAGAAACTCCTAAAGGTGATAGATGTCTCATTAAAGAATTACCAACTAAAGATACCTATATCTATCTTCGCTTTTATGCCTAGCTAGGGGCGTTAAACGATAGCGCTTGTTGGGAGGCAACCCAATTTTATTTTTATTCCTTGATTTTTTCTCCTGTTTAGTAATAAATAATTTATCTAGCCTCTGCTTTGGTTGTGTTTTTTGTGTTTAATTAGTGTTTGTGCCAAGTAGAACTGTTGGGAAGACTTGGGGAAAGTCTTTTTAATCTTGCTGTAAAAAACAGAAACTTTAGCACTCATGAGAACTGCTGCCATTTTTATTTGTAAAGTGCTATTTAGTTAATTATTTTTGCATATGATTAATAGATAAATTCCTCACGTCCAGCAATTTATTTTAGAATTTTTGGGGTTCCAGATCTTGCGTTAGCTACAGATTACTACAGACTGTTCTGTTTTTGACAGATTTTGTTTTTCGTGTCTTGTTTGCTTATTTTGATGAATCTATGGCTAGTAAAATAGTTTATAAACCATAGAGAAGTTGGAATACAGTAGGTTTAACACAAATATAAATAAATAATGAGTTCATTACAGTACCTTGAAGTGGTGTTCTGTTTTCTTTCGCTAACAGAGCTCACGAGATTTTCTACTTTAAGTTTTGTGTTGCGAAGTTTTCAAGTTTTGGGTAAGATTTGATGGATTATGGAACAAGGAGTGGCAAGAGCCTAAACTTGGGGATGCCCATGGAACCAAGGACACCTAAAATCCAAAGCTTGGGGATGCCCCGGAAGGCATCCCCTCTTTCGTCTACTTTCATCGGTAACTTTACTTGGAGCTATATTTTTATTTACCACATGATATGTGTTTTACTTGGAGCGTCTTGTATTATTTGAGTCTTTATTTGTTATTTTTCCACAATCATCCTTGCTGCACACACCTTTTTGAGAGAGACACTCATGATTCGGAAATTGTTAGATTACTCTATGTGCTTCACTTATATCTTTTGAGTTATATAGTTTTTGCTCTAGTGCTTCACTTATATCTTTTAGAGCACGTTGGTGGATTTGTTTTATAGAAACCATTGTTCTCTCATGCTTCACTTGGATTATTTTGAGAGTCCTACAAAACATCATGGTAATTTGCTTTAATTATGTTAGGCATTCAAGATTAATAATAAAATTTTGTTATGAGTGTGTTGAATACTATGAGAAGTTTGAAACTTGATAATTGTTTTGAGATATGGAGATGGTGATATTAGAGTCGTGCTAGTTGAGTAGTTGTGAATTTGAGAAATTCTTGTGTTGAAGTTTGTGATTCCCGTTGCATGCACGTATGGTGAACCGTTATGTTAAGAAGTCGGAGCATGATGTATTTATTGATTGTCCTCCTTATGAGTGGCGGTCGGGGACGAGCGATGGTCTTTTCCTAGAAATCTATCCCCCTAGGAGCATGCACATAGTACTTTGCTTCAATAACTAATAGATTTTTGCAATAAGTATGTGAGTTCTTTATGACTAATGTTGAGTCCATGGATTATATGCACTCTCACCCTTCCACCTTTGCTAGCCTCTCTAATACTGCGCACCTTTCGCCGGTATCATAAACCCATCATACCTACCTATCATGGCATTTCCATAGCCATTCCGAGATATATTGCCATGCAACTTTCCACCATTCCGTTTACTATGACACGCTCCATCATTGTCATATTGCTTTGCATGATCATGTAGTTGACATTTTAGTTGTGGCAAAGCCACCGTTCATAATTCTTTCATATAAGTCACTCATGCATCATTGCTATCCCGGTACACCGCGAGAGGCATTCATATAGAGTCATACTTTGTTCTAGTATCGAGTTGTAATCATTGAGTTGTAAATAAATAGAAGTGTGATGATCATCATTCATAGAGTATTGTCCCCCCCCCCCCAAAGAAATGCCAAAAAAAAGAAGGCCCAAAAAAGAATAAAAAGGGGCAATACTACTATCTTTTTTTCCCACACTTGTGCTTCAAAGTAGCACCATGATCTTCATGATAGAGAGTCTCTTATGCTATCACTTTCATATACTAGTGGGAATTTTTCATTGTAGAACTTGGCTTGTATATTCCAATGATGGGCTTCCTCAAAATGCCCTAGGTCTTCGTGAGCAAGCAAGTTGGATGCACACCCACTTAGTTTCTTTTTGTTGAGCTTTCATACATTTTTAGCTCTAGTGCATCCATTGCATGGCAATCCCTACTCACTCACATTGATATCTATTGATGGGCATCTCCATAGCCCGTTGATACGCCTAGTTGATGTGAGACTATCTTCTCCCTTTTTGCCTTCTCCACAACCACCATTCTATTCCACCTATACTGCTATGTCCATGGCTCACGCTCATGTATTGCGTGAAGATTGAAAAAGTTTGAGAACACCAAAAGTATGAAACAATTGCTTGGCTTGTCATCGGGGTTGTGCATGATTTGAATACTTTGTGTGGTGAAGATGGAGCATAGCCAGACTATATGATTTTGTAGGGATAACTTTCTTTGGCCATGTTATTTTGAAGAGACATAATTGCTTAGTTAGTATGCTTGAAGTATTATTATTCCTATGTCAATATTAAACTTTTGTCTTGAATCTTTTAGATCTGAATATTCATACCACAATTAAGAGAATTACATTGAAATTATGCCAAGTAGCATTCCACATCCAAAATTCTGTTTTTATCATTTACCTACTCGAGGACGAGCATGCATTAAGCTTGGGGATGCTTGATACGTCTCCAACGTATCTATAATTTTTGATTGTTCCATGCTATATTATATCCTGTTTTGGACATTATTGGGCTTTATTCTACACTTTTATATTATTTTTGGGACTAACCTATTAACCGGAGGCCCAGCCCAGAATTGCTGTTTTTTTGCCTATTTTAGGGTTTCACAAAAAAGAATATCAAACGGAGTCCAAAGGGAATGAAACCTTCGGGAACGTGATTTTCGGAACGAACATGATCTAGAGGACTTGGACCCTACGTCAAGCAACCAAAGAGGAAGGCACGAGGTAGGGGGCGCGCCCTCCACCCTCGTGGGGCCCACGTTGCTCCACCGACGTACTCCTTCCTCCTATATATACCTACGTACCCCCAAACTACCAAATACGGAGCCAAAACCCTAATTCCACCGCCGTAACTTTCTGTATCCACGAGATCCCATCTTGGGTTTTTTTCCGGAGCTCCGCCGGAGGGGGTATCAATCACGGAGGGCTTCTAAATCAACACCATAGCCTCTCCGATGAAGTGTGAGTAGTTTGATTCAGACCTACGGGTCAATAGTTATTAGCTAGATGGCTTCTTCTCTCTTTTTGGATCTCAATACAAAGTTATCCCCCTCTCTTGTGGAGATCTATTCGATGTAATCTTCTTTTGCGGTGTGTTTGTTGAGACCGATGAATTGTGGGTTTATGATCAAGTTTATCTATGAACAATATTTGAATCTTCTCTGAATTATTTTATGTATGATTGGTTATCTTTGCAAGTCTCTTCGAATTATCAGTTTGGTTTGGCCTACTAGATTGATCTTTCTTGCAATGGGAGAAGTGCTTAGCTTTGGGTTCAATCTTGCGATGTCCTTTCACAGTGACAGTAGGGGCAGCAAGGCACGTATTGTATTGTTGCCATCGAGGATAACAAGATGGGTTTTATATCATATTGCATGAGTTTATCCCTCTACATCATGTCATCTTGCTTAAAGCGTTACTCTGTTCTCTTGAACTTAATACTCTAGATGCATGCTGGATAGCGGTCGATGTATGGAGTAATAGTAGTAGATGCAGGAAGGAGTCGGTCTACTTGTCTCGGATGTGATGTGAGGGAGTCCTGGATTAGGGGGTCTCCGGACAGTCAGACTATATCCTTTGGCCGGACTATTGGACTATGAAGATACAAGATTGAAGACTTCGTCTTGTGTTCGGATGGGACTTTCCTTGGCGTGGAAGGCAAGCTTGGCAATACGGATATGTAGATCTCCTCCCTTGTAACCGACTCTGGGTAACCCTAGCCCCCTCTGGTGTCTATATAAACCGGAGGGTTTAGTCCGTAGGACAAGAAACAATCATACCATAGGCTAGCTTCTAGGGTTTAGCCTCTACGATCTCGTGGTAGATCAACTCTTGTAATACCCATATCATCAAGATCAATCAAGCAGGACGTAGGGTATTACCTCCATCGAGAGGGCCCGAACCTGGGTAAACATCATGTCCCCTGCCTCCTGTTACCATCCGCCTTAGACGCACAGTTCGGGACCCCCTACCTGAGATCCGCCTGTTTTGACACCGACATTGGTGCTTTCATTGAGAGTTCCATTGTGCCATCACTGTAAGGCTCGATGGCCCCTTCGACCATCGGTAACGATGCGTTCCAGGGTGAGGTTTTCCTCCCTGGACAGATCTTCGCATTCAGCAGCTTCGCACTACGGGCCAATTCGCTTGGCCATCTGGAGCAGATCGAGAGCTACGTCCATGGCCATCATGTCAGGTTCGGAAACTTAAACTTCACTGCCGACATCCGCGGAGACTTATCTTCGACGGATTCGAGCCCATGTCAGGTGCGCCGCACAATCACGATGAGCATGACGTAACTCTGGCGTCGGATAGTGTTTGGGAGATCACATCTGCAACTACTCCGGCCTTCAATCCGGAGCAAATTGCGCCATCCGAGGATGGAGGGATAGACCCCGCTATGGAGGCCGCACTCTCAGTGGCGATGGAGCCGGATACTGACTTCACCCCTTACGAGAGCCGTGTTGCCGAACCACTGGATTCGTCTCCGGCCATGGACTCCGAGCTGCCTGCATCCGTGCCTAGCGAATCCGATTGGGTGCCGATCATGGAGTTCACCTCCGCGGATATCTTTCAGCACTCACCTTTTGGCGATGTGCTAAATTCATTAAGGTCTCTCTCCTTGTCAGGGGAACCTTGGCCGAACTATGTCCGGCTAGAATGGGATGCGGATGACGAAGAAATTCACTGCCCACCCACCACCCACTTAGTAGCCTCTGTCGACGATTTAACCGACATGCTCGATTTCGACTCCGAAGACATTGACGGCATGGTCGACGATGAAGGAGGGGAACAGGAACCAGTACCCACAGGGCACTGGACAACCACTTCACCACATGACATATACATGGTGGATACACCCAAAGAAAACAATGACAAAGAACGACAGGATGCAGCAAAGAATAGCTCCCTCGGGAAGCAATCAAAGCATCGGCGTAGGCGCCGCTCAAAATCCCGCTTCGGCAAAAACAACGATAACAGCGCAAGAGAAAATAACACTCCAGTCGACTTCAGAGGAAACGACGACCACATCGACCCAGCGACAGAGCACGACGAAACTTCAAACGGCGAACACAGTACGGATCCGACATCCGAACACGGCGACGCCGAGGATAAACCTCATCAAACCCCCTCTGGGGAGGAAAACAGTCCGGACGAAGATGCACACATCATCCCAGAAACGCACTTGGAGCAAGAGAACCTCCACAGAAGGCTTATTGCCACCGCAAGGAGTCGGAAGAAGCAGAAGCAAAGGCTTAAGGCCGCACAAAATACGCTCAACAGCAGGTGGAACAAAGTGCTCGACAACGAAGAAAAGTATGGTGGAAGTTACCACACAATCCAAAGCGCAAGCTATTACCTGAATTCGATGATGAGGCCTTAGAGCCCACACAACCGAAAAATGAAATGGCCAACTGGCCGGATCAACCACCTTGTGACCGCGATAGAGCGGCTAACAATGCCGCGCATAAGTTAACACACGATCTACATGAGGACTTGCGGCAAAAATCCGGTATGACCAGATCCATCTATGGATCTAGGAAGCGCGCTCTGACACAAAATCAAAACCGAATACTACAACCGTCCGAACGCCATGATACATCCAAATACAGGGGTGCCGCACACCCCCTATGTTTCACCGATGAGGTGCTGGACCACGAATTCCCAGAAGGATTCAAACCAGTGAACATAGAGGAGTACGACGGGACCACAGACCCTGGGGTCTGGATTGAGGACTTTATCCTCCATATCCATATGGCTCGCGGAGACGACCTCCACGCCATCAAGTACTTGCCCCTCAAGCTTAAAGGACTAGCTCGGCACTAGCTGAAAAGCCTCCTCGAAAACTCAATTGGAAGTTGGGAGGAGCTCGAGGATGCTTTCCGGACTAATTTCCAAGGGACCTATGTCCGACCTTCGGATGCAGACGATTTAAGTCATATAATTCAACAGCCCAGAGAGTCAGCCCGAAAGCTTTGGAATAGGTTTCTCACTAAGAAGAACCAAATCGTCGACTGTCCAGACGCCGAAGCCTTAGTAGCTTTCAAACACAGCGTCCGAGATGAATGGCTCGCCAGACACCTCGGCCAAGAAAAACCGAGAACAATGGCAGCCCTGACAAGCCTCATGACCCGCTTTTGCGCGGGCGAAGATAGCTGGTTAGCCCGCAGTAGCACCAGCGACCCAAGCACATCCGAAGTCAGGGATGGCAATGGAAAACCACGACGCAGTAAAGGCAAGTGTCGCAATAAAGAAGATAGCCCAGATAATACGGTGGTAAACGCCGGATTCAGGGGCTCTCGACCAGGTCAGCGGAAAAAGCCTTTCAAAGGCAGCAGAGATGGACCGTCTAGCCTAAACAAGATTCTAGAAAAACTATGTTAGATTCATGGAACCCCTAATAAACCTGCAAATCACACCCACAGAGAATGCTGGGTCTTCAAGCAGGCCGGTAAGCTTAACGCCGAACACAAGGGGGGGGGGAGAGACACCAAGCGAAGACGAGGACGAACCTCACCAGCAAAGCACTGGAGGATAGAAAAAATTCCCACCAGAGGTTAAAACAGTAAACATGATCCATGTGACGAAGAGGAGAAGCAAACATGCACTCCGAGACATACGCGCCATAGAGCCCGTCACCCCTAAGTTCAACCCCTGGTTGGCCTGCCCGATCACTTTTGATCGCAGGGATCACCCGACAAGCATCCGACATGAAGGATTAGCTGCCTTGGTGTTAGACCCAATAATAAATGGATACCATCTCACACGAGTCCTTATGGACGACGGCAATGGTCTAAATCTGATATATCCGGACACAGTCCGCAAAATGGGGATAGACCCGACAAAAATCAGCCGCAATAATACTACCTTCAAGGGAGTAATACCAGGCCCAGAGGCCCGCTGCACAGGCTCTCTATTGCTAGAGGTTGTATTCGGTTTTTCCGACAACTTCTGAAGTGAAAAGTTAACTTTCTACATCGCTCCATTCCGAAGTGGCTATCAAGCACTACTCGGAAGAGCGGCCTTCACTCGTTTTAATGCAGTACCGCATTACGCTTCTCTCAAGCTTAAGATGCCCGGTCCACGTGGCACCATCACAGTTAGTGGAAATATTGAGCGTTCTCTACGCGCGAAAGAACGTGTGACGGCTTTAACAGCCGAGCACTAGATGGCCTCACCAACCAGAATAAATGACAGGTCGTCAAGACCACGAACACGGTTAGACGAGTCCGACGCATCACTACATATACATAAGATTGGTTTGATGGTTAAACCCTCATAGACGGTACCAAGGGCTTCCCACGTGTAATCAGGGCTAGTTCGGCTCAACTTGACTTATCTTGAATTTTAATGGCTTATTGATAATAACCAAATTTCTGGCACGACAACTTTCACCTAAGTTCTTCTCTTTTACAGATGACAATCGTGCTACACCCGTCCACGACACGGCACAACGGAGTCACAGGCGCAGACGTGCAGCAGGGACCCACTCAAAGGTTTCTTTTCAGATTAAGACCTTGCGTAAACCTTTTTTTTACTATCTCTTGTTGATTCACATCCTCCGGATATTCAATACAACTGAGAAGGATGCTGACGTTATTGGCATGTGTCCACATCAGGATATTGCACGTACCTGGACACTCGGGTTTTATTATTAAGGGCATTGTTCAGCCCGGCATATGCTATAAAGACCGAATACCTTAGGGAGTGTTCGGCGTCGTGAGTTTGGCCTTATATGCATCAGCTCCGAATCATGTCTTTGGTCAAATGTTGGGTTTGCCCGGCTCCCATGTTTTGCTACCTTACGTTCCACTCTATCGGCTAAGGCGGCACCGGGAGAACTACTGCGATTGTACCCCGGTTCATCCGGATGAGCACCTCAGTAGAGAAAGCCGAAAACTGACTGTCATGATAAAGCACGAGACTGGTCAACCACTCGATGACTTAGCGGAATCTTCGGGATTCCTCCGCATTAACGAAGGGCCGTTTCCCGGTCATGTACATATGCGCCCCGTATTCGGACGAGCGCGGAAGTACCAGGGGCTATATAGTAGTCCCACCGTCAAACTCCTATGGCTAAGTGAAAGTGTTAAAGCAATATAGTCCGATTGCCTCGTTCGCTGTGCTACCACCTCCTTTATGGACCAAGATGTTGGATCAAGTGTGAATACACATTTTTTGCGAACACCCCCACATTATATGCGTGGGGGCTGAAGCCGACGACTGCAAACTTTCAGGTTATATACATATACACATAAACGGCCGCACAAGAGGCATCATAATACTTTCAGGAAAAAGTATAAACACATCCTTTATAATTCAATAAAACACTGTTTTTACAATGGGAATACATGTCACTAGAACATAATATTCTTCGAGCACTGAGCCTCTATCGAACGAGCGCCTTCAAGGACTTCTTCAAAGTAGTGCTCGGCAGCTACTCGGCCCACGCCCGAACCCTGTGTTGCAATAGTGGTGGCCTCCATCTCTGCCCAGTATGTCTTGACATGAGCAAGTGCCATCCGCGCACCCTCTATTCACGCCGACCTCTTCATAGCGTCGATGTGCGGCACAACACCAAGGAATTGTTGCACTAAACTAAACTAACTATTTGGCCTTGACCCTTCCGGCCACATATGATCCACAACAGACCTCATGGCAAGTACGGACAACCTATGGAGCTCGACCCACTCGACCATTCGCTCATTCAGCAGCAGCGGATGCACTGGAGCATGGAACTGTGACCAGAACAGCTTTTCCACTTCACGATCTTTTTGATCCTTGAAGTACTCGGCCGCATCAGCAGCACTTGCTGCCAAATCCACGTATGCGTCTGCAGAACTCCATAGCTGATCAAGAGGGGCATACTTCGGATCTCCGAACTTGGTCCGCAACAAAAAGGGCTTCCCAGCCGCGATATCCCCAGCTTGACGCAGCTCCTCCTTCGCCGCTATGATTTTGGAGCGGGCTTCCTTGGCTGCTACCATGGCCTTCTCCAGGTCCGTCGCCTTCGCTCGGCTTTCTTTTTCAAGAAGCTGGTAACGGTCGGCGACATCTTTCAACTCAACGACCATCTTGGCTATTCTTTCCTTGCTTTGGCAATGCGCGGCCTTTTCGGCCCTCAGCTCTTCGACCGCCTTTAGAGCGGCCGCATTACTATTACTGGCTTGTTCCTTGGCTCGGGCAAGTTCTGCCCGAAGGGTCTCCACGGCGGCAGCTCCATCTGCAGTCAAAACATATTAAAGATACTGGCATCATGCTCCTCTTACTATGTGTTGATCATCGAAGAAATCACATACCCTGTGCCTCGTCGAGCCGCTTGTTGACAAGCATGATGTCGGCATCTACCGCATCAAATTGCCGCTTCAGCTCGGCAAAATCATCAGTCCGGCTAGCCACCGGACCTTCAGCCACCTGCACATGACGACGACCTGATTATTGACTGGGACTATGATCCTCTGTTTGCCGCCGTTCTCGATGGCAACTAGAGTCTCAGGGGCTACTATCTGCATAGGGCACACCCAACGTGTGCGGTACTGTCAAAAACATACACTATTTCACATACCTCAAAGCCTTTCAGCAGACTCATAAAAGCTTCGTGCAACCCGCTTTCAGCGGATGAAATACTCTCAATCACCATACCCATTAGCGTATGATGCGCTTCTGAGATGGCCGCTTGCTCCAGAAGATCCTTCAGTGCGTCCGACCGCACACTGTACGGTTCCAGACTCTTTCTGTTGCTCTGTTTAGGAGCCAAATACTGAGGACTTCGGATGGCCAAAGGATTACCCTCTGGCCTTGGCAAGTCAGGAGAAACCCTCCGCGACGACACTTCAGGGTCGCCCGCCTCATGAGGCAGAGTGGCAGGGGGAGGTGTTTCTCTCTCCATCATCTCCAGAAGAAGATCCCTCGAAGACGAACTCTGTCGATAAGGGCTACGACCCGAACTACAAAACATATGCTTCGGTTATTGTCTTCAGAAGTAATGTAGGATATTTTTACTATTAAGTACTTTTTGTTTACTTACAGCTCGGTAGAGGGCTGATCCCCTTGCAGACACTGTGCGACAAGAGTACCCTCCGAGGCAGGACCCTCTGGCGAAGATTTCTTCCCCCGTTTGGAAACCTTTGTTTCCAGGTCTTGAGAGGTGGTCCTCTTCCTTCCTTGGGGAGAGGGAATTTCAGATTCTTCTCCCTAGTTATCCTCCTTCGCGGAGGCGCTAATTCCCCCGGTTTGGATGAATAATGAGCGAGGCCCCTTTCAGCCTCTTTATTCTCCCCTTTATCTTCCCCTGAGGGCGCCTGATAAGGCGCCCGCTCGAGCATTCTGGCTAGTACTGGATTTGCTGAACCTTCGGGAAGGGGGGCCGAACACCTGATCATCTTCGCCTTTGTTACCCAGTCCTGGTCAAAGAGCGATTTTTCAGAATGATGTTATGATAAATAAAAAGATAGTGTGTTCGGTCACGAGATTACTTACTTGAGTATCTGGGCGATTACAGCTCAGACCCGCATCCTCGGTGGTGTCCGGACACTTTATTTTTGGTCTGAAGAACAATGTATACATCTCTTCGAGCGTCATGCCGAGGAAGTGCTGAATAATTCACAGTCCTTCCGGGTTGAGCTCCCACATATGGAGGGGTCAATGTTTGTAAGGCGGGACCCGATGAACTAGCATGACTTGCATTACCGAGACCAGGCTGACATCTCTCTCGAGGAGATCTAGGATGCGACTCTGCAATATCAACACATCATTTATTGGCCCCCAGTTCAGCCCCTTGTTGATCCATGACGTCAGTTGTGGTGGGGGGCCCGAGCAAAAGGCAGGGGCGGCTACCCACTTGCCACTTCGGGGAGCTGTGATATAAAACCACTCCTGTTGCCATAAATCGGACACCTCTGGGAAGGAACCCTCTGGCCACGGAACATCAGCATTTTTGCTTATCACGGCACCTCCGCACTCTGCGTGTTGCCCCTCGATCATCTTCGGTTTCACATTGAAAGTCTTGAGCCACAGGCCGAAGTGTGGGGTAATGCGTAGGAAGGCCTCACATACGATGATGAACGACGAGATGTGAAGGAGGGAATCCGGGGCCAGGTCATGGAAATCCATCCCATAATAAAACATGAGCCCCCTAACAAAGGGATCCAGAGCGAGGCCTAGCCCTCAGAGGAAGTGAGAGATGAATACAACACTCTCGCCGGGTTTGGGAGTGGGAATGACCTGCCCTCGAGCAGGCAGCCTATGCCAGATTCCGCCGGTCAAATACCTGGCCTCTCTTAGCTTCTTGATGTCTTCCTCTGTGACAGAGGAAGGCATCCACCGACCTTGAAGGTTGGATCCAGACATGGCTGAAGGTCCAAAGCGCCTGACCTGAGCCTTGGGTGTTGGAACTCGAGGCGGGGGGAGGATTCGATTGAGCATGAGAGGGAAAAAAGGACAAGCCTTGGCCTCTTTATAAAGAGGGTGAATATCAAGCGTCCTCCTTGTGGCCGTTTGGGACTTGCCTAAAATAGAGGAGTCACACCAACGAGCACGATTGGGTTACCCATGTCCGTATTGATGAGAATCCCGTAATAAGGGGGACCCAATCTCTGCTTCGACAAGACGTGTCAAGAAAACCGCCTCGCGATATGTGCAGCGCTAGTTGAAAAGAAACGGTTCGAATAATGACCGGGCCATGACATGATGTCATGTTGCTAAACATGTCAGCAGATTAGATTTGTGGAAATATTATTCTCTCTACGGTGGTATGTGGAACTTATTTTGCAGAGCCGGACACTATCCTCGTGTTCAAAGATCTTCTATGGAGTATTCGGAGGAAGAACCCGCCTTGCAATGCCGAAGACAAATCTGCGCGCCGGACTCATCGTCATTGAAGCCTGGTTCAGGGGCTACTGAGGGAGTCCTGGATTAGGGGGTCTCCGGACAGCCGGACTATATCCTTCGGCCGGACTGTTGGACTATGAAGATACAAGATTGAAGACTTCGTCTCGTGTCCGGATGGGACTTTCCTTGGCGTGGAAGGCAAGCTTGGCAATACGGATATGCAGATCTCCTCCCTTGTAACCGACTCTGGGTAACCCTAGCCCCCTCCGGTGTCTATATAAACTGGAGGGTTTAGTCCATAGGACAAGAAACAATCATATCATAGGCTAGCTTCTAGGGTTTAGCCTCTACGATCTCGTGGTAGATCAACTCTTGTAATACTCATATCATCAAGATCAATCAAGCAGGACCTAGGGTATTACCTCCATCGAGAGGGCCCGAACCTGGGTAAACATCGTGTCCCCTGCCTCCTGTTACCATCCGCCTTAGACGCATAGTTCGGGACCCCCTACCCGAGATCCGCTGGTTTTGACACCGACATGATGCCTATATACATGATCATACCTAGATATTCTCATAACTATGCTCAATTCTGTCAATTGCTCAACAGTAATTTGTTCACCCACAGTAATACTTATGCTCTCGAGAGAAGCCTCTAGTGAAACCTATGGCCCCCGGGTCTATTTTCCATCATATTAATCTTCCAATACTTAGTTATTTCCTTTGCCATTTATTTTACTTGCATCTTTATTTCTCTTTATCATAAAAATACCAAAAATATTATCTTATCATATCTATCAGATCTCACTCTCATAGGTGATCGTGAAGGGATTGGCAACCTCTTTATCGTGTTGGTTGCGAGGAGTTTATTTGTTTGTGTAGGTGCGAGGGACTCGTGCGTGGTCTCCTACTGGATTGATACCTTGGTTCTCAAAAACTGAGAGAAATACTTACGCTGCTCTACTGCATCACCCTTTCCTCTTCAAGGGAGAACCAACGCAGTGCTCAAGAGGTAGCAAGAAGGATTTCTGGCGTCGTTGCCGGGGAGGCTTATGCAAGGTCAAGTCTAGATTTGGACTCCTGACAACGAGCCATTTCTGGCGCCATTGCCGGGGAGTCTACGCAAAAGTCATCATACCAAGTACCCATCACAAACCCTTATCTCCCGCATTACATTATTTGCCATTTGCCTCTCGTTTTCCTCTCCCCCACTTCACCCTTGCCGTTTTATTCGCCCTCTCTCTCTCTCCATCCTCCCTCTTTTTCTCTATTTGCCTCTTTTTTGCTCGTTTCTTGTTTGCTTGTGTGTCGGATTGCTTGTTTGTCGTTATGGCTAGTCCCCTATCTTCTCCGTTGTCTCCCGAAAATGAAGTTCTTAATTTAAGCAAAGGGAAGGAGAAAACCTAAAAGACTCTTGGTATAGAATTTGCAATGCTCAAAATATATCTACCAGGAAGCAATCTACTTCTATTCTTCTTCGCAATTTTTACGTAGGTGCTATTCCTTGGCACAGATATGTCCTTGATACCACTACCGGAGGGAACTTCTTGGGTAGCCACACTTTTGATTCTTATAATGCTATGATAGATTTGTTTGGCTCATCCCCTCTTTTGGTTAATGGAACTATGTTAACTTTGGAGCATGTAATGCAAAAACTTGAAATTATTGAAAATAAAGTTGCTACCATAGAGTTAATTGAAAATTTCGATAAAAATATCCACAACCAAATTACTCAATATGGATCTAAAGTAGGAGTCACTTTGAAAAACACTAAGGAGAAGGAACCCATAGTTAATGAAAGAATAAATCATGATTCCACTAGAATTGATAAGCTTGAGGGTATCATTGCCAACTTGGGAACCGCTTTTTCTTCCGTAAAGAATACCCCAAGTCCTCCAACTAAAATTGCCAAGCTTATGTATGTTCCTAAAAATAAGGGCGAATCCTCTAGCAAAGAAACTGCGGATCTCAAATCTATAAGTATTCATCCTAATCTTTTTACTATCATTAAGGAACCATTTGCTACTAATGACTTTTTCGATTTTGTGCCTAGAAGTTTGATTATTGATAAAAGGAAAGAAACTCCTAAAGGTGATAGATGTATCATTAAAGAATTACCAACTAAAGATACCTAGATCTATCTTCACTTTTATGCCTAGCTAGGGGCATTAAACGATAATGCTTGTTGGGAGGCAACCCAATTTTAGTTGCGGATGGTTGGGTTTTACCTTAATGAACGTTAGTAGTTGCGGATGCTTGCTAATAGTTCCAATCATAAGTGCATAGAATTCCAAGTCAGGGATGACATGCTAGCAGTGGCCTCTCCCACATAAAACTTGCTATCGGTCTAGTAACATAGTCAATTGCTTAGGGACAATTTCGCAATTCCTACCACCACTTTTCCACACTCGCTATACTAACTTTATTGCTTCTTTACCTAAACAGCCCCTAGTTTTTATTTACGTGCTCTTTATATTCTTCCAAACCTACCCCGTTACACCTACAAAGTACTTCTAGTTTCATACTTGTTCTAGGTAAAGCGAACGTTAAGCGTGCGTAGAGTTGTATCGGTGGGCGATAGAACTTGAGGGAATATTTGTTCTACCTTTAGCTCCTCGTTGGGTTCGAAACTCTTACTTATCGAAAGAGGCTACAATTGATCCCCTATACTTGTGGGTTATCAAGACCTTTTTCTGGCGCCGTTGCCGGGGAGTTATAGCGTGGGGTGAATATTCTCGTGTGTGCTTGTTTGCTTTATCACTAGGTTGATTTTATTTGATGTTCTAAGTTGTTCTCTATCTTTATTTATGGATATGGAACACGAAATACCAAAAAAATAGGTTTACTTGCTACTCATGGAGATGGGGAACCTCCTAAAACCCTCGATGATCATTATGTGAAAGATATTATGTAGTACTTTGATAATCCTAAGAAAACCCCATTCAATTATATAATGGGAGACACGTTGGATCAATGTGAATACTTTAGGGATTATCGCTTGACTCAAAAAGGGAAACTATTATGGGATCAAATTTATATGTTGCATTGGTATGCTCAGCAACTATGCTTGAGATATGATTATACTTGTTGCTCTAGGATTAAGGCTCCACACCTTCCCTTTTCATGTGAATTTAATGATAATGAAACCTTAGCTTCTTATGCTAATGGTATATATGATTACTATGATGTGGAACGAATAGAAGAATTTGTTGCTTTTAAGGGTGCTTGTGAAATTGAATCTTTGTTTAAAGAGTTTGAAGATTTTGATGATTCAATTTATAGACCTGAAAATTTATCTATCCTTAAATATTGCTATGAGAATTATAAATACAATTATGATATTGATGAATTTATTGAGGAAGTCTCCGCTGTCCAAGAAGAGACTAATATTTTGCAGGAGTCTATGGAAGAAGGAATTGATGAAACTGTGGGCTCACTGGATGAAAAAGATGATGAGGAGAGCGAAGAACAAAAGGAGAAAGAGCGGATTAGCTACCCGTGCCCACCTTCTAATGAGAGCAACTCTTCAACTCATACATTGTTTAATTTCCCTTCATGCTTACCGAAGGATGACTGCTATGATGATTGTTATGATCCCGTTGATTCTTTTGAAATATCCCTTTTTGATGATGCTTGCTATGCTTGTGGCCAAGATGCCAATATGAATTATGCTTATGGAGATGAACTTGCTATAGTTCCTTATGTTAAACATGGAATTGTTGCTATTGCACCCACGCATGATAGTCCTATTATCTTTTTGAATTCTCCCGACTACACTATATCGGAGAAGTTTGCCCTTATTAAGGATTATATTGATGGGTTGAGTTTTACTACTACACATGATGATTTTGATAGATATAATATGCATGTGCTTGCTGGTCCTACTTGCAATTATTATGAGAGTGGAACTACATCTCCTCCTCTCTATGTTTCCAACATGATAAAATTGCAAGAAACTTCTTATGCTATGCATTGGCCTTTACTTGATGTGCATGAATTGTTCTTTTATGACATGCCGATGCATAGGAAGAGAGTTAGACTTTGTTGTTGCATGATATATGTTACTTTGTGCTCACTACTAAATCACAAATCATTGTTAATTGAAATTGGCTTTGATATACCTTGAGATCCGGGTGGATCCATTACTTGAGCACTATATGCCTAGCTTAATGGCTTTAAAGAAAGCGCTGCCAGGGAGACAACCCGGAAGTTTTATAGAGTCATTTATTTCTGTTGTTTGATTTTATAAAGTTAAAAAATAAAAATAATGTGCCAAGATATGCCTTTAGGATGTTTACATTACTTGTTGGTTCCTGCGGTGCAAAACAGAAACTTTGGCTGTAGTGCGCGATTTTACATTTTTTTACTAGAACGTCGAACGGTACTGAAACTTTTTGCACTATCTTTCTATATAAATTGTTTATTTTTTCTATGTTTTTCAGAATTTTTGGAGTACCAGAAGTATGGTGAATGTTCAGATTACTACAGACTGTCCTGTTTAAGACATATTCTGTTTTTATGCATAGTTTGCTTGTTTTGATGAAACTATCAATTTCTATCAGTGGATTAAGCCATGGAAAATTTATATTACAGTAGATACAATGCAAAAACAAAATATGAATTGGTTTGCAATGGTACTTAGAGTAGTGATTTGCTTTATTATACTAACAGATCTTTCCGAGTTTTCTGTTGAGTTTTGTGTGGATGAAGTGTTCGAAGATCGAGGAGGTCTCGATGTGAGTAGAAGGAAGAGAGGCAAGAGCTCAATATTGGGGATGCCCAAGGCACCCCAAGTAAATTTTCAAGGAGACTCAAGGGTCTAAGCTTGGGGATTCCCCGGAAGGCATCCCATCTTTCTTCAACAAATATTGGTATGTTTTTAGATTCCTTTCATTCATGCGATATGTGCAAATCTTGGAGCGTCTTTTGCATTTAGTTTTCATTTTTCTTTTATGCACCATGCTGGTATGAGATAGTCCATGGTTGATTTATAGAACGCTCTTTGTACTTCACTTATATTTTTAAGTATGGCTTTATAAAATGCTTCATGTGCTTCACTTATATCATTTGAAGTTTGGATTGCCTGTTTCTCTTCACATAGAAAACCGCCATTTTTAGAATGATCTTTTTCTTCACTTATATTTGTTAGAGCATGGGCATATCTTTTGTAGAAAGAATTAAACTCTCTTGCTTCACTTATATCTATTTAGAGAGATGACAAGAATTGGTCATTCACATGGTTAGTCATAAAATCCTACATAAAACTTGTAGATCACTGAATATGATATGTTTGATTCCTTGCAATAGTTTTGCGATATAAAGATGGTGATATTAGAGTCATGCTAGTGGGTAGTTGTGGATTGTAGAAATACTTGTGTTGAAGTTTGTGATTCCCGTAGCATGCACATATGGTGAACCGTTATGTAACGAAGTTGGAGCATGAGGTATTTATTGATTGTCTTCCTTATGAGTGGCGGTCGGGGACGAGCGATGGTCTTTTCCTACCAATCTATCCCCCTAGGAGCATCCGCATAGTACTTTGTTTCGATGACTAATAGATTTTTGCAATAAGTATGTGAGTTCTTTATGACTAATGTTGAGTCCATGGATTATACACATCTCTCATCCTTCCATCATTGCTAGCCTCTTCGGTACCGTGCATTGCCCTTTCTCACCTCGAGAGTTGGTGCAAACTTCGCCGGTGCATCCAAACCCCGTGATACGATACGCTCTATCACACATAAGCATCCTTATATCTTCCTCAAAACAGCCACCATACCTACCTATTATGCATTTCCATAGTCATTCTGAGATATATTGCCATGCAACTTCCATCATCATCATATACATGACTTGAGCATTTATTGTCATATTGCTTTGCATGATTGTAAGATAGCTAGCATGATGTTTTTATGGCTTGTCATTTTTTTGATGTCATTGCTACGCTAGATCATTGCACATCCCGGCACGCCACCAGAGACATTCATATAGAGTCATATTTTGTTCTAGTATCGAGTTGTAATATTAAGTTGTAAGTAAATAAAAGTGTGATGATCATCATTATTAGAACATTGTCCCATGTGAAGTTATCAAAATAAAAGTGGCCAGATAAGCCCCAAAGAGAGAGAGAGAGGCTAAAGAAGCCTACAAAAAAAGAAGAAAAAAATAAAAAAAATGAGAGAAAAGAGAGAAGGGACAATGTTACTATCCTTTTACCACACTTATGCTTCAGAGTAGCACCATGTTCTTCACATAGAGAGTCTCTTGAGTTATCACTTTCATATACTAGTGGGAATTTTCATTATAGAACTTGGCTTGAATATTCCAACGATGGGCTTCCTCAAATGCCCTAGGTCTTCATGAGCAAGAAAGTTGGATGCACACCCACTTAGTTTCAGTTCGAGCTTTCATACATTTATAGCTCTTAGTGCATCCGTTGCATGGCAATCCCTACTCCTTGCATTAACATCAATTGATGGGCATCTCCATAGCCCGTTGATTGGCCGCGTTGATGTGAGACTTTCTACCTTTTTGTCTTCTCCACACAACCTCCATCACCATATTCTATTCCACCTATAGTGCTATGTCCATGGCTCACGCTCATGTATTGCATGAAAGTTGAAAAGGTTTGAGAACATCAAAAGTATGAAACAATTGCTTGGCTTGTCATCGGGGTTGCGCATGATTTGAATGCTTTGTGTGGTGAAGATGGAGCATAGCCAGACCATATGATTTTGTAGGGATAACTTTCTTTGGCCGTGTTATTTTGAAAAGACATGATTACTTTATTAGTATGCTTGAAGTATTATTGTTTTAATGTCAAATGATAGACTATTGCTTTGAATCTCTCGTGTCTTAATATTCATGCCATGATTAGATTACATGATAAAGATTATGCTAGGTAGCATTCCACATAAAAAATTATCTTTTTTATCATTTACCTACTCGAGGACGAGTAGGAATTAAGCTTGGGGATGCTGATACATCTCCATTGTATCTATAACTTTTTATTGTTCCATGCCAATATTATACAACTTTCATATACTTTTGGCAACTTTTTATACTAGTTTTTTGGGACTAACATATTGATCCAGTGCCCAGTGCCAGTTCCTATTTGTTGCATTTTTTTCCGCAGAAAATCCATATCAAACGGAGTCCAAACAAGATAAAAACCGACGAATATTTTTTTGGAATATATGTGATTTTTGGGAAGAAGAATCAACATGAGACGATGCCCGAGGGGGGCACGAGGCAAGGGGGCGCGCCCTGGGCCCTCGTGGCCACCCCGTAAGGCGGTTGGTGCCCTTCTTTCGCCACAAGAAAGCTAATATCCGGATAGAAATCGTGTTAAAATTTCATCCCAATCGAAGTTACGGATCTCCGGGAATATAAGAAACGGTGAAAGGCCAGAATCGGGAGCGCAAAAATGGAGAGAGACAGAGAGACAGATCCAATATCGAAGGGGCTCTCGCCCCTCCGCTACCATGGAGGCCATGGACCAGAGGGGAAACCCTTCTCCCATCTAGGGAGAAGGCCAAGGAAGAAGAATAAGAAGGGGGGCTCTCCCCCCTCTCCCGGTGGCGCCAGAACGCCGCCGTCGGTGTCAAAACCGGCGGATCTCGGGTAGGGGGTCCCGAACTGCGCATCTAGGCTGGATGGTAACAGGAGGCTGGGGACACAATGTTTTACCCAGGTTCGGGCCCTCTTGATGGAGGTAAAACCCTACGTCCTGCTTGATTAATATTGATGATATGGGTAGTACAAGAGTAGATCTACCACGAGATCAGAGAGGATAAACCCTAGAAGCTAGCCTATGGTATGATTGTATGTTGTGGTTGTTGTCCTACGGACTAAAACCCTTAGGTTTATATAGACACCGGAGAGGGTTAGGGTTACACAAGGTCGGTTACAAAGGAGGAGATATCCATATCCGTATTGCCTAGCTTGCCTTCCACACCAAGTAGAGTCCCATC
>NC_041392.1:218919450-218931950 GCF_002162155.2 Triticum dicoccoides | reverse complement strand
AGAGTTGAAAGCCAAGAAGGCCGCACATTGCAAGAGCAAAGAGAAGATTGCCAAGATGGCCGTAGAATTAAAAGACACTGTCGACCGTTGCCGGCTCCTTGAAAAAGAAAACCGAGCGAAGGCAACGGACCTTGAGAAGGCCACGATGGCGGACAAAGACACCCGCTCTGCTATGAGAGCGAAGAAGGAGGAGCTGCGGGAAGCCGGGGATATTGCGGCTGGGAAGCCCTTCATGCTACAGAGGAAGTTCGGAGATCCACGGTATGCCCCTCTGGATCGGCTGTGGAGTTCGGCGGATGCATATATGGACTTAGCGGCGAGCGCTGCCGATGCGGCCAAATACTTCCAAGGTCAAACAGATCGTGAGGTGGACAAGCTGTTCTGGTCGCAATTCAACGTTCCAGAGCGTCCGCTTCCATTGACTGATCAGCTAGCCGAATGGGCCGAACTAAATAGGTTGTCCGGACTCGCCATGAGGTCTGTCGTGGATCAGCTATGGCCGGAAAAGCCAAAGCCGAACAGCTATTTCAGCTTAGTGCAGCAATTCCTTGGTGTGGTGCCGCGCATTAATGCGATGAAGAGGTCGGCATGCATAGAAGGCTCGCAGATGGCCCTTGCCCGTGTTAAAGCATACTGGGCGAAGATGGACGCTACCACTGTTGTGGCGCAGGGTTCGGCCATAGGCCGAGTGGCTGCCGAGCACTATTTCGAGGAGGTTCTCGAGGGTGCTCGTTTGATAGAGGCCCAGTGCTCGAAGAATATTATGTTTGAGTGATATGTATTCCCATTGTAAACACAATGTTTTTATGAAATTTTATAAGGCTGTGTTTATACTTTTGCCTGAAAGTAATATGATGCCTCCTGTGCGGCCGTTTATGTATACATGTGTATAACCTGAAAGATTGCAGTCGTCGGCTTCAGCCCCCACACATATAATGCGAAGGTGCTCGCAAAAAACGCGTGGTCACACTTAACCCAACGTCTTGGTCCTATTAAGGAGGTGATAGCGCAGCGAGCGAGGCAACCGGACTATAATGCTTTAACACTTTCACTTAGCCATAGGAGTTTGACAGTGGGGCTACTAGATAGCCCCTGGTGGCTCCGCACTCTCCCGATCTCGGGGTGCATACATGCCTGGACGGAAAATGGCCCTTTGTTAATGCGGAGGAATTCTAACATTCCGATAGGTCATCGAGTGGTTGACCAGTCTCACGCTATATCATGACAGTCAGTTTTCGGCTTTCTCTACTGAGGTGCTCGTCCGGATGAACCAGGGCACAATCGCAGTAGTTCTCCTGGTGCCGCCTTAGCCGATAAAGCGGAACGTAAGGCACCAAAACACAGGAGCCGGGCAAACCCAACATTTGACCAAAGACAATGATTCAGAGCTGATGCATATAAGGCCAAACTCGCGACGCCGAACACTCCCTGAGGTATTCGGTCTTTATGGTATAAACTGGGCCTAAATAGTGCCCTTTGTAAGAAGCCCCTTATGTCCAGGTACATGCATTATTCTGACGTGGCCACATGCCAAGACGTCAGCATCCTTCCCAATTGTGCTGAGAATTCGGTGGATGTGTATCAACAAGAGACAGTAAAAAAGGTTTAAGCAGGGTCTTAATCTAAAAAGAATCCTTGGAGCAGGTCCCTGCTGCTTGTCTGCGCCCGTGTCTCCATTGTGCCGTATCCTGGACGGGTGTGGCGCGATGGTCATCTGTAAATGAGAGGAACTTAGGTGAAAAAGTTGTCGTGCAAAAGGTTGTTTTTTTAAAGAAACCATGTATAACTAGAAATGAGTAGAAATTGCCCCTTGTCTGCGCGCGCTGAGCCCCTTGTATTTATAATAGGGGTGTGGCCATCAACCCGGTACAAATTACATATAGCAGCGCCGGACTCGTCTAGCCGCGTCCGTGGTCTTGACAACCTATCAAATGCTTTAGTTGGTGAGGCCGTTTTTAGTGTGCGGCTGCCAAGGCAGTCACATTCTCTTCGGCACGCAAAGATCGCTTAATACTTCCGTTCACTGTAATGATGCCACGTGGACCGGGCATCTTGAGCGTGAGGGAAGCATAATACGGTATTGCATTAAAGCGAGCAAAAGCTTCGCGTCCAAGTAGTGCTTGATAACCGCATTGGAACGGAGCAATGTGGAAGGTTAAATTTTCTCTACGGGAGTTATCGGGGAAGCCGAATATAACCTTTAGTAACAGGGAGCCCGCGCAGTGAGCCCCTGGGGCTGGCGTTACTCCTTTAAAGGTAGTGTTGCTATGGCAAATTTTCGTTGGGTCTATCCCCATTTCGCGAATTGTATCCTGGTATATCAGGTTTAAACTGCTGCCACCGTCCATCAGGACTCGTGCAAAGTGGTATTCATCAATTATTGGGTCTAATACCAGGGGAGCCCATCCTGCCCGCCGGATACTTGCTGAGTAATCACGATGGTTGAAAGTGACCGGTTGAGACGAACAGTGGCAGGGTTTCGCGGTGATAGGTCCTTGGGCATATTTATCTGGGAGGGCCGCTTTGCTTCCCTTGATCACATGTAATACGTTGACTGTTTTGACTTCTGATGGAAACTTCTTTTGTTCCCCAATGTCTTGCTTGAGAGGCTCATCCTCATCTTCGCTTGGTGTATCCTCCCCCTTGTGTACGGCGTTGAGCTTGCTGGACTGCTTGAAGACCCAACATTCTCTGTGGGTATGATTAGCGGGTTTACCAGGGGTGCTATGGATCTGACATACTTGGTCCAGAATTTTGTTTAGGCTGGACAGTTCATCTCTGGCGCCTTTAGAGGGTGGCTTTTGTTGACCTGGCCGAGAGCTTCAGAATTCGGCGTTTACCGCCGTGCTCTTCGGGCTGTCTTATTTATTCTGACGCTTATTATTTTTGCTGCGTCGTGATTTCCTGTTTTCATTTCTAACTTCGGATGTGCTTGGGTCGCTGGTGCTGCATCTAGCTAGCCAGCTGTCCTCACCCGCGCAAAAGCGGGTCATGAGGCTTGTTAATGCTGCCATTGTTCTCGGCTTTTCTTGGCCGAGGTGTCCGGCAAGCCATTCATCGCGGACGCTATGCTTAAAAGCTGCCAAGGCTTCGGCGTCCGGGCAGTCAACTATTTGGTTCTTCTTAGTAAGAAACCTGTTCCAAAGCTTTCGGGCTGACTCTCTGGGCTGTTGAGTTATATGACTCAAATCGTCCGCATCTGGGGGTCGGACATAAGTCCGTTGAAAATTTACCCGAAAAGCGTCTTCGAGCTCTTCCCAGCTTCTAATGGAGTTTTCGGGGAGGCTTTTAAGCCAGTGCCGAGCTGGCCCTTTGAGCTTGAGGGGTAAGTACTTGATGGCGTGGAGATCATCTCCTCGAGCCATATGGATATGGAGGATGTAGTCCTCAATCCAGACCCCAGGGTCTGTTGTTCCATCGTATGCCTCTATGTTTACAGGTTTGAACCCCTCTGGAAATTCATGGTCCAACACCTCATCGGTGAAACATAGGGGGTGTGCGGCACCCCTGTATCTGGGTGTACCGTGTTGTTCTGATGTTTGTTGTGTTACATCATATGCTGGGGCGCGCTTGCATGGTCCATAGATGGATCTGGTTGCGCTGTCCTTTTGGTGCGAGCCCTCGTGTGGATCGCTTATTGGCTTGTGAGTGGCGTTGTTTGCCGCTCCATGTTGGTCGTGAGGTCGTCTATCCGGCCAGGTGGCTGTTTTGATTTTTGGTTGTGGGGGATCTGGGGCCTCCTCATCGAATTCTGGTAGCAACTTCCACTTCGGGTAGCTCTTGGTGGGGTGATTACCACCATACTTCACTGCTGTGTTGAGTACTTTACTCCATCTGATTTGGAGTGTGTCCTGCGCAGCCTTGAGCCTTTGCTTCTGCTTTTCCAGACTCCTCGCGGTGGCAACAAGCCTTTGACGGGCATTCTGCTGCTCCAGGTACCTGTCCGGCGTTATGTCATCCGGACTATTATCTTTGATAGAATTGGTTTGTTTGGTTTGATTTTCTGTATTGCCGTGGTCCGGCACTGGTTCGCCCTGCTCCAACGCTGGGTCTGTATGATCATTATTTCCACCGAGGCGGGATTTGGGGTGGCGCTTACGCCGCCGCTTTGACTGCTTCTCGAGGGGACAAGCCTTCGTTGCGTCCTTCCGTTCCTCGTCGTGGTCTTCTTTTGGTGTGTCCACCATGTATACGTCATATGATGAGGTGGACGTCCGGCGCCCTGTGGGCGGTGGTTCCTCTTCGCCTCCCGCATCGTCGTCCATACCGTCGATGTTTTCGGAGTCGAAGTCGAGCATGTCGGTTGAGTCATCGACAGTATCTACCAAGTGGGTGGTGGGTGGGCCTCGAATTTCTTCGTTGTCCGCATCCCAGTCCTGCCGGACATAGTTCGGAAAGGATTCTCCTGACAAGGAGAGAGACCTTAATGAGTTCAGTATGTCGCCCAAGGGCGAGTGCTAAAAAATATCCGCGGAAGTAAACTCCATGATCGGCGCCCAATCGGATTCGATAGGAACGGGCACAGGTGGTCCGGAGTCCGTGGCCGGAGAAGGATCCGGCAGTTTAACAACACGGCTCTCGTGCAAGGCAAGGTCGATGTTCGGCTCGATCGCCGCTGAGGGTAAGGCCTCTGTGGTGGGGTCCATCCACCCGTCCACGGAAGGCGCGACTGGCTCCGAATTGAGGGTCGGAGCGGCTGCCGGTGCGATCTCCTTAACACTGTCCGATGGGAGAGCTAAGTCATGCTCATCGTGACCGCGTGGCGCACAAGGCAGAGGCTCGAATCTGTCGAAGATCAAATCTCCACGGATATCGGACGTGTAGTTTAAGCTTCCAAACCTAACCAGGTGGCCAGGGGCGTAACTTTCCATCTGCTCCAGATGGCCAAGCGAATTGGCCCGCAGTGCAAAGCCGCCGAGCACGAAGATCTGTCCGGGAAGAAAAGTCTCACCCTGGACCGCATCACTATCGATGATAGTAGGAGCCATCAAGCCTAACAGCGACGACACAGAGGAACTCTCAATGAAAGCACCAATGTCGGTGTCGAAACCGGCGGATCTCGGGTAGGGGGTCCCGAACTATGCGTCTAGGTTGGATGGTAACAGGAGGCAGGGGACACAATGTTTTACCCAGGTTTGGGCCCTCTTGATGGAGGTAAAACCCTACGTCCTGCTTGATTAATACTGATGATATGGTTAGTACAAGAGTAGATCTACCACGAGATCAGAGAGGCTAAACCCTAGAAGCTAGCCTATGGTATGATTGTATGTTGTGGTTGTTGTCCTATGGACTAAAACCCTTTGGTTTATATAGACACCGGAGAGGGTTAGGGTTACACAAGGTCGGTTACAAAGGAGGAGATATCCATATCCGTATTGCCTAACTTGCCTTCCACGCCAAGTAGAGTCCCATCCGAACACGAGACAAAGTCTTCAATCTTGTATCTTCATAGTCTAACAGTCCGGCCAATGGAGATAGTCCGACTGTCCGGAGACCCCCTAATCTAGGACTCCCTCAGCCGCCGTGGCCATCATCGTGTGTTGGCGATCTACACCAACACCTCCGTCATCTTCACCAACATCTTCATCACCTTCCCCCCTCTATCTACAGCGGTCCACTCTCCCGCAACCCGCTGTACCCTCTACTTGAACATGGTGCTTTATGCTTCATATTATTATCCAATGATGTGTTGCCATCCTATGATGTCTGAGTAGATTTTTGTTGTTCTATCGGTAATTGGTGAATTGCTATGATTGGTTTAATTTGCTTGTGGTTATGTTGCTATCCTTTGGTGCCCATCATATGAGCGCGCGCGTGGATCACACCATAGGGTTAGTTGTATGTTGATAGGACTATGTATTGGAGGGCAAGAGTGACAGAAGCTTCAACCTAGCATAGAAATTGATGCATACGGGGTTGAAGGGGGACCAATATATCTTAATGCTATGGTTGGGTTTTACCTTAATGAACGTTAGTAGTTCCGGATGCTTGCTAATAGTTCCAATCATAAGTCCATAGAATTCCAAGTCAGGGATGACATGCTAGCAGTGGCCTCTCCCACATAAAACTTTCTATTGGTCTAGTAACGTAGTCAATTGCTTAGGGACAATTTCGCAATTCCTACCACCACTTTTCCACACTCGCTATACTAACTTTATTGCTTCTTTACCTAAAAAGCCCATAGTTTTTATTTACGTGCTCTTTATATTCTTGCAAACCTATCCTGTTACACCTACAAAGTACTTCTAGTTTCATACTTGTTCTAGGTAAAGCGAATGTTAAGTGTGCGTAGAGTTGTATCGGTGGTCGATAGAACTTGAGGGAATATTTGTTCTACCTTTAGCTCCTCGTTGGGTTCGACACTCTTACTTATCAAAATAGGCTACAATTGATCCCCTATACTTGTGGGTTTTCAAGGAACGAGCTAGGCAAGGAATATCTGGTTCAGAGGCCGGTTTACTACATCAGTGAGGTGCTCATTGAGTCCAAGCAGAGGTATCCGCGTTGGCAGAAGCTTGTATATGGGGTGTTCATGGCTAGTCGAAAGCTCAAGCAATATTTTTTTGGGTCATCCCATCACTATGGTTAGTTATGCTCCTTTAGGGGATATTATTCAAAATAGAGAAGCCACATGTCAGGTAGCCAAGTGGGCCATTGAGCTTGGACCCCATGGTTTGAAGTATATGCCTCGCATAGCCATCAAGTCTCAAGCACTTGTGGATTTCATCAATGATTAGACATAGCTGCAGATGCCTGAGGAGAAGCCGGATAGCACATATTGGACTATTCACTTTGATGGATCCAGTCAGTTGGAAGGCTCGGGGGCCGGAGTTATCTTAACTTCCCCACGAGGTGATAATTTTTTTTATGTTTTAAGGTTGATGTTCCCTTGTACTAACAATGCAGCTGAGTATGAGGCCTTGCACCATGGTCTTCGGATGGCTAAGGAGATGAACTTAAGCCGAGTGAGGTGTTTTGGTGACTCAGATTTAGTAGCTCAGCAAGTTTCTGGCACTTGGGATTCTAAGGACCCACTCATGGCGGTTATCGCCAAGAGGTTGATGCTATTGCTGGACACTTCAAGGGCTATCAAGTAGAGCATGTTGATCGAAGGAAAACGAGGTGGCTGATGCTTTAAGCCGGTTGGGATCCCAGCGTAAGCCGGCACCACCCAATATTTTCCTTGATATTTTGCATAATCCTTCCATCAAACTGCCTACAGAGGAAGATCTTGCTATTCCTGACCCGGAGGCACAGCTGGTGGCGGCTCTTCATGCTGTTCCTGATTGGACAGTTCCATATTTGGCATACATGACCCGGGGCGAGTTACCTGAAGATGAAACTTTGGCCAGGCAGATAACCCGACGGCCTAAGTCAATGACTATTGTTGATGGAGAGTTGCATCATCGTAGTGTTACGGGGGCGTTTCAACATTGTGTTTCTCCTGTAGAAGGTCGTGAGATCCTACGAGAGATTCATGAAGGAGATTGTGGTCATCATGCCGACTCTAAGTCTCTCGTGGCCAAGGCTTTTCATCATGGATTTTATTGGCTAACGGCTCATGCTAATGTAGAGGATTTGGTTAGTAAATGTGATGGTTCTCAGAAATTTTCAAGACGAGCTCATGTACCTACTCAAGAATTGAGGATGATTCCAATTGCTTGGCCATTTGCACTCTGGGGGCTTGATATGGTTGGGCCTTTCAAAAGTTCCAAGGATAAAAGACCCACCTTTTGGTGGAGGTTGACAAATTCACAAAGTGGGTGGAAACAGAGCCGGTTAGTAAGTGTGACGCGGCAACAGCGGTTCAATTCATCAAAAAGGTGATTTTCCATTTTGGTTTTCCCCACAACATTATAACTGATAATGACCCTAATCTGTCCAAGGGTGCTATGAAAGAGTTTTGTCAACGAGAGAATATTCGACTTGATGTATCATCAGTGGCTCACCCCCCAGTCCAATGGTTAAGCTGAGAGAGCCAATCAAGAAATCTTGAGAGGCATCAAGCCCCGGCTTATGGTCCCTTTGTAGAGGATGTTGGGCTATTGGGAGGAGGAATTATCTTTAGTGTTATGGAGCGTCAATACCATCCCCAACAGATCTATGGGTTACACGCCTTTCTTCATGGTTTACGGAGCAGAGGCGGTTCTCCCTAGTGACATCCATCACGACTCGCCCTGTGTGGCAGCTTATGTTGAAGCTGATAATGAAAAAGCATGTCAGGATGCTATTGACCTGTTGGATGAGGAGCACGACCTTGCGGTGGCTCGTTCGGCGATTTACCAGCAGGAGCTGCGCCGTTATCACAGCCGCCGGGTTAAAACCAGGACCTTCCAAGAAGGCGATTTGGTGCTCCGGCTTATCCAGGATCATACTGATATGCATAAGCCATCCCCACCTTGGGAAGGGCCTTTTGTGGTCAGCAAAAATCTGAACAACGGGTCATACTACCTTATCGATGTTCGAGACCACAAGGATTCAAGCACGTCGGAGGAGGAGACCCGCCGGCCGTGGAATATTTCTCATCTTCGGCCTTATTACACCTGAGCCACTAGCTCTTGTGATCACTACAAAAAATACACTTCCTTGATGATACGCGTTTGTCACAGTAGGTCACATTTTCTGTCATGCATGTACATCCATGACAATTTTATGACAGAATCAAGATAGTCATACCTGTGTTGTCGTAGAAGTGTTCCATGACATAACCAAAATTATCATCACGGAAGTGTCCACTTCCATGACGATAAATCGTGCATCACAGAAGTGCTTTCATCAAGGGTTACTGACACGTGGCATCCACCGTAACGGAACGCTGTTAAGCTATCGGGTCCGGTTTTGGATCCGATAACCCGTTAACAGCCCCGACCAATTGGGATTTTCCACGTGTAAAAACATCATTGGCTGGAGGGAACACGTGTCGGCTTGCCGTTGGGACAGATGTCATCCACTCATTGGACCCAAAGCGCCTATGATATGTCGACACGTGGCACGGCCCAACAGAGGCCCATTCCTGTGAAAAGGCCAGCCCGTTTGACTTGGTCAAAAGGTGGCGGGCCGGCCCACGGCAAGCTTGTTAATGGCATGTTCGCATATAGCCCATTTACAGCCCGCTAACCCAGGGCCCGTTTATGGCCTATCTGAATTAGGCCTAGTAGCGTCATCTGGGCCATCCAATATAATTCCAGCCCGTTTTAACTTTCGGCCCATGTATGGCCCATGACGTCTTTCGGCCCATATGAGGCCCTTAGTAACCCTCGACCCATTAACGACCCGTGGTAAAACTGGCCCGTAATGAATAGTGTATCACTTTATACCCATTAACGGCCCATTATTCCATTGGGCCGTTTCCAGCCCATGTTATCTTTCAGCCTTCTCAGGGCCCATTTATTCTTGGGCTCATTTCCAGCATTTGTTTACTTTCGGCCCGTTACTGTCATTTTTTGCTTGTGGGCCAAATTCAGCCCGTGGTTACAGTCGGCCCATTTGTGGCCCGTTAATACGTTGGGCCGTTTTCATAGCGTCATCAAATACGGCCGATTAACGACGGCCCGTTATGGTCGGCCCATGAACGGACGATTTCAACTCTAGCCCATTTACGGCCATAATGTGGTCTGTTATTGGCCCATGTTTAGCCAACCGATGATACGACCCATAGAAGGCCCATTGATGATACGACCCGTATAAGGTCCATTGTGTCAATGGCCCGTATAAGGCCCATGGTTTCTACGCCCCGTAGAAGGCCCATTGTTTCTACGGCCCTTAGAAGGCCCATTGTTTCTACGGCCCGTAGGAGGCCCATGTTAACTATAGTAAATATGTAGCCCATGGTTAATGTGGCCTAGTTTTAAAAAATAGGTTATTGCAGCCACTAGCAAACCGCGGAAAAAGAACTGCACTGACTACAAGAAAACAAATAAACAAGACAATAAGGAAATAAATAGGCAAGCAACTTATGCTAGGCTATCACGGCTATTACACATATTACATCCACTGGGCATCAAAGTTCGCCACCAGTGCAAATATAGGGAAAAAAGCAGCATATAAATGCCGCAGCAAAACAAGTCCAGAACTGAAACCACTTCAGAAGAGCTCAAGAAACAATATCCTGGGTACCCATAATGCTGGCAAGATGCTTAGCAAGCTTATTAACTTTCTCTTGTTTGGCGCTTAAATCCTCCAGCACTTGCTGTTGCACTAGAAAGTATGCATCTGAATTCTACAGGGACTTCCTCAGTCCTTCGGCTTCCTGTTGCATAACATCTGATCGATGTCTTTCAACTTGAAGTTGAGACTCAAGAAGCCGAACTGATCCAGGCAGCGAGTTCAAAGAGCTGGTGCCAGCAGTAGTAGCCAGTAACTCAAACACTACATCAAGACAGGACTTTGGGGTTGTCTCAGTGTCTTAAATATAGTTTTTATCAGCTTTCTTGGAGACCAACATGGATGTCTCACTATCTTGAACCTTATCTACATTACTTCATGTACCATTGCATAACGGGGTACTCTTCTCCATATTTTATGCGCATTCTAAAAGAGAAACAAACAAACACATCACAGGTTTACAATGTAGTATATGAAACTCATTTTGGTAAACCAGTTCAGTAGTAAGGTGGACAGGATAACAACATGAAACAAACATATATCTATGTAGTATGGTCATGGTATGGTCTATATCATTCTAGTTTATGTTGCCAAATCAAGATAGATACCGTTCGAATCATATCTATTTAAGACAAAGCAGCTTAGACAGAATATAAGTGTGGGAAACTACACAACAATAACAACACTTGTAAGGTGCATGGCATGAGAATATAACTGTTTATTCAATTGAAACCGAAATCAACATAGAATAAGTTACAACAGAAAACATGTTAAAGAAACAGGTTTAAAACATACTTGTTGCGCCATTGGAGTTTCAATTGCATCATTCAAATTTGAAATTAGTTGGTATGAGTAAATACAGTGATGCAAGAGCAAAGTAGTATGAACCATAGCTACGAAACCTGACCTAAGAACAATTCTTCTTCTGCTTTAAGTGTTGACTTGGGGTTCGGAGTGGTGGTCCTCATGCTTTGGGCACTGCAGTTGCCTTACTAACTGCTCGTGTTTGGGTGCTCTGTGGTGGAGATGGTGCTGTGTCAACGAGAACTGGGTTACTATCTGCTGGGGTTGGGGTTAGAAGGGGTGTAGCTAGTTCTCTGTCCAACTGGGTAGGGGTACAATCTACATGAGTCTGGGTTATGTGTGGTGGGGCTGCTTCTTGGGCAAGTACAACCATGGTTCTATCTCCATCGACAGGTAGCACGCTCTTTTCTGAAGACCGTGTTTTTACTCCCATAGATACTGCCATCACGCCCTCCAATTGAAATGGCTGATAAACAAGAAAAGTAATTGAATGTACAGACATTGTAAGATAGACAGGTGCAATGGATAGTAGGGAAGAAAACAGGGCATGGAATAATTCACATTTATGTTGTCTAACCAAACAGAATAGCAGGACATAATTTCACATATATGATGGCTAATTAAACATGATAGCATGACACAATTTCACATGTATGATGGCTAACTAAACAGGATAGAATGACATACTTCAAAATATGATGACTATGTAAACAGGATGGCATGCTATAACTATATGATGTGTCTATTAAAGTGGTTGGCATGCCATAAATCACAAACATGTCGTCGATGGAAACATGATGGCATGATATAATTCACGGATAGAATGACATAATTCAAAATACGATGACTATGTGAAGTGTGAAGAGGATGAGATGATATAACTATATTATGTCTTTAGAAAATGGGTTGGCATGCCATAATTCATATACATGTTGTCTATGTAAACATCATGGCATGATATAATTCAAATATATGATTTATATACTAAGGAAGTGAGCAGAGGGCAATCACATATATGATGTGTCAACTGAGGAGATGGCATTCAATATCGTGTATATGATGTAAAAACTAAGCATTGCAATACAACATATGCATGATATGAGTAATATAACCCTGCCAAGTTTGAGCATACACCTCAGGGGGATAATAGGACTGGTCATCTGCCTCTGAATCCTCCTCTGAAGAGCTATCTGTAACCATCAAGATATCTGCTTCACCAGGTAGCATTGTCTTCTCTGAAGACCTTGTTTTCACTCCAGATTTCTCCATCACCAATTCAAATGGCTGATGCATAGGAAGATCAGTTGAATATACAAACATTGTCGACAAAAGCAATGAGAAATACAAAAAAAGGACGACATGATATAATTCACATATATGACGCTTATATAATGCCTTGCATAATTCACATATATAATGTCTTGCAACAAGATAGCATTGCATAATTCACATATATAATGTCTTGCAACAAGATGGCATTGCATAATTCACATATATGGTAATTAGACACTAAACATGTGGCATTCACACAAAGCATGTCTAAACTAAGCAAATGACATAGCAATGCAAGATACCATACGCACGATATGAGC
>NC_041392.1:218846021-218919044 GCF_002162155.2 Triticum dicoccoides | reverse complement strand
ATCTCTGAAACCTCCTCTGAGGAGCTATCTGTAACCAGCAAGACATGCACTTTGTCAGATAGCATTGTCTGCTCTGAAGACCTTGTTTCCACTCCAGATTTTTCCATGACCGTGCCGAATGGCCGATGCACAGGAAGAGTAATTGAATGTACTAAAATTGTTGACAAATTTAACACGTAATAAAAAAATGATGTCATGATATAATTCACATATAAGATGACTAGCTAACCAGGGTGGCATTGCAAAATTCACATATATGATGCCTGGCTAAACGAGATGGCATTGCATGATTCACATATACGATAAAGAAACTAAATAGATGGCATTGACACAAAGCATGTCTAAACTAAGCAGATGGCATCTTTGATGTATACAGTAAGCAATGCAAGGCACCATATGCATGATTTTACCAACATCAACATGCCAAGTTGGAGCGAAGACCTCATGGGGTAAATAGGAGTGGTCTTCTACTTCTGAATCCCCCTCAGAACAGTTATCTTCCTCTTGATTACGATCCAAAATGGGTGGAGGGGGGGGCTGCCTTTGCGTCCACCATGGAGCGACGTCTGCATGAAATTTTATTGCCACGCAAGGCTCGTCTCTTTTACTCTACATGTTCAGTTCCATTGTGTACAATAACTGACATGCATAGGAATAAAACATAGTGAGATTATGTAAGGAGTGCATGCACAAATCCAGAGTGATGGTAGCAAACTGTGGATAGACCCAAAACAAATGATAGCAGGCAGATAGTAGCTTTAGTTAAAAAATACAAATAATGGCTCCTTTAATTTTTGTTTGCACCCAACATGAAACTCATAGTAGACACCCAAGATTAACCAGATAGTAGACAAATAGTACTGATTGCTGCCCCAATATGTACCCCACAACCATTTAAAAACTCAAGTTTCAGCATAAGTTTGGACCTGAGTCGGAGTCTAATAGGTGAACACAACGATAAAGTAGCATGTCATCATATTGAGCAATGCATAACGTAAGCAGACACGGAAGAGTGCGACCTCTCTTGCGGACCCGTGTAGTCCTCAAGGTCATTTGCTCAGTTGATGATGGTAATGCAGTTGTCGTGGCTACCGGCGGTGGGGAAGAAGATCCGAAGCGGCGAAAGACAGTCTGGAGAGCGGATCCCTGCTGTGGTGAACCCTTCCGTCGTTGGAGCAGCTGAGCTGGGGTGGAACACAGCACCGCAGGAGCAGGGCAAACCACACAAGGTTTTCTTTGACACATATATGTAACAAAAGTAATTGTGTAAGGGCTTGTTTGAATTTGAGGATTCTAACAATGCAGGGATAGGAAATAGATAGGAATAGGATAGGAATGCACGTGCAAAACAGAGAATTTAAAAACACAGGATTTCTGCCAATCTGGATGTTTGGTTCATAAGAATTGGAAGATCACAGGATGCAAAGAAGCATGGTGAGACTAAGTCAAACCACAAGAAGTGTACAACCTCTTTGGCGAAGCCATGTCGATCTCAGCATGATTGGATTAGCCGGTGAGGATGCTCCGGCTGACTTGGCTGTCGGAGGAGGGGAAGAAGATCTTAGGCGTCTGGAGATGGAGCCCGAGGTACTGCTCCGCTATGATGGAGGGTTTCGTTGTCGGAGCAGCTCCAGTGAGTTGTACGACGCCGAGGCTGAAGCAGGACAAGAGAGACAATGTTAACCTGAGTGGAATTCTAATAGCATCTCCAATAGATGACGTAAAATACATAACCACAAAGTGCTAGATGTATACATCAGCCTCTCATCTCTTAACTTAATTGTCGAAACTAAATTTAATTGTCGAAACTGAACTTAACTGTCGAAATTGAATTTTGCTATCGAAACTGAATTTTGCCGTCGAAACTGAACGCACTAGAGGTGAGGCTACACGTCAGTCGACTGACTTTTTCATCTCTGGTCAGTCGATTTTGCAGCCGTTGGATATGAAATCAAGGGCCTGCAGTTCATCTTCCACCTCCACCCCCCTGAGCCGCCAGCCACCACCGGCCAAACAGCCACCCCCCGCTGCCCGCGACCGGCGGTGCGCCGCCCCACCCGCCCCGAAAACACTCCCCACCGCCGGTCCGCCGCCGCCCCGACCATCCCTGTAGGCCCCCCGTGCCGAGCTTTTTCTCCGGCGATCCCCATGTCACCGCCCCACCACCGTCGGCGACCACCGCCCCACCTGAACCCTAAGATAGATAGTGGGGTACCTCTCCAGCGAGCCCCGCTCCCCGTTGCGGCTGGTTCTTCCTTAACTCCGGCGAGCCCCCCACCCCCTGAAAATCGACTGACCCAAAAGTCGATTTAGTCGACTGAAGTGTAGCTAAATCGGAGTAGCATCGCAAGCAAGAGCAAGAGCGAGAGTAGCAGCGCAAGCAAGAGCATACCTGGCAGGGGACCGAGAGCAAGAGCAGAGCAGCAGCACGAGCGAGAGCTAAAGCAGCAGCAGCTCCTACTGATGTGGACGTCGCCGCCGAGGGAGCGACGCCGTGGAGGAAGTGGCCAACGACGCCGCCGTGGATGGAGCCGCGCCGTGTCGGCTCAGGACCGAGCGCTGGCAGCACCGTGAGATCGAATCAAGAAGAAAATGCAGTGATTAGTGTACAACCTCTTTGGTGGCGCCGATTAGGCCGCAGCTTCATCTGAGGAAACGGTGATGATGATGCTCTTCCGGTGGTGTAGGTGAAGACGGCAGTGTGGGAATGGAGGTGGCGCGAAAGACAAGGGGAACATCGGGGCAGCTCCTTGGAGGTGGAGGACGGGGTGGCTGAACCGGCGGGACGACCAGATCGATGATGAATCCTCATCCGGTATGGTGGATGAGGGATGTCGAGGTGTTGCTGTGGACGATGTCGTCGGGGAAGAGGCTCCGGCTGGGTGGCAGACGGAGGAGGGTGTGGGGCTTCGCGGGTTTTCTCGGCCTCGGTGTACGAATGGGTGGGCGGATGGGGTGGGAGTGGGGAACCATGGCTTAGGGACGCGCTTGTCCAAAATGTGCGGTAAGTTACGAAAGTACCCCCACCGATTTGAGGCAGTTCTTTCAGTTTGGGGGTATCATGGGCATTTCACGTGTCAGGATTTCACAGGAGGTGGGAGTTTTCGCGCGCGTTGTAATTTTGGAATAGCAAGGCGCGGGTTGAGATGGAGGGAGTTGTCGGAGGACAACGAGACAAAGATTTATCTTAAATATTTTGGGGTAACAAGGCGCGGGTTGAAGAGGCGGGAGTTTCGCAACACGATAGACAGAGACGCTAGCTTGAAATTTCGGCATAACAAGGCGCGACTTGAAATTTCGGGAGAAAAAGCTTAACGTGTACCCAAAAGAAAAAAAAGACAATTTAGACTAGTATGATATACTACGTACAATGTGTTTAACACGCACAACACACACAGACACCATTTAGACTAGTAAGGTACACATGCATTGCACGCATGAGATTTGGCAACCAAATTATGAATAAATACCACATTATAGCATGTAAGCTTTGAGTCAGATATGCATGATGTAGATGTTCGTTTAATTCTTATAGTTCATTTCATTCAAAATCATCTAGTTTTTATAAGAAAGCTAATCTATTTTAAGATTCATGGAATTGTGCGTTGTAAGGCATAAAGTAAACACAAATCATGTAGAAAAACATTTGGGCAATTCTGATACGAAAGATTCTAGAACAAATAAGAAGTGCTTGTGTTTTGAGGTTTGTTCATTATGCTTAAGTTCAACCATAGAGTCTTCTAGATTGTACATGTGGCAAAATCTGGTGGAATCTAGATGATATCCAACAACCAGTAGTGCTCAAATTGCCAGCTCTGCACCATCGGATTGGCCTCATCCAACAACCATCTTTCAAAGTTAAAGTTATCCGCACACTATATAAAAAATATAAAATATAATATATATAGGGGTATAGATATAGATATGTGATGTGAAAGCCACCCATTATCTCCAATTAGAATAGTGTGTCCATGCACGGATGCAATGTGGTGTCTGCCATCGATATCTCAAATTCAAACCAGTCTAACCTTTTTCAATGTGTATACATTACAACATGCTCGGTTCCAAACCACACCGCGCAGATCTCCGTTATATTCATGCATGCATGGGTTTCAAACATCATGATCTCTTATTCAAATATTTGAATTCAACTTTACATTAATTATGACCTCACCTAGTCTTTTACACCCGCACATTGGTCTTCTCTTTATAATTGTACCACTAACTTTGTCTCGTGCATGCATGCACACACACTACCAGTAGGCATTATCCATCGCACACATGCAATCTTTTTCTTCAGGTCGGTCTCCCATGAAGGCACACACACGCACATCCCCCTCTCCATCATATCAGGCATTCTTTATCTCTCACGTGCATGCGCAACGATCGATGTTCCTCTATGTGTGTGTGTATATATAGCTAGGTCTTTCATAGTTTTCCACATAAACCGATCAATCTATATATCTAGTGAGGTCTCACCCTCTTTCCCATGTCCACATCGATCAATCTATACCTCTCTATATAAGATTACACATATAGCTAATATACCCACATTAATTATATATCCAACGCCCCCCTCTCATCATCCATGCCTTCCGCTTCATCTCTCAGACGCGCGCACAATGGCGAAGACAGGGGGCAGCAAGGGCCCTGGCCCCCTAACATCACTATATATCAAGGCTAATATGAATGTGATCATTAGACAATTGCTGGTAAAAATGGTTTAAGTTGATGAATTGGCCCTCCTCGTAAAGGATTAGAAATGCTTGGCCCCCTAGCTCATGGGACATTTTTCATGGGTCCGCCACTGCGTGCAACAGCGCACGTTCTTGCCCCCTCTCTCTAGATATCGATCTCGCAGTTGTGCACTCCTTCATAGTCTCCCTCCACTCGGCCCCTCGCACCATCTTCTAGCCCCCACCGGATTTTTCCACATGTATAATCTAGCAGACCCCATGGTTGAACTTAAGCATAATGCACAAATCTCAAAACAATAGTGGTTCTCCTTTGTTCTAGAATCTTCCGTATCATAACTGCCCAAACTTTTTTTCTAGTTGAATTGCCATTATTTCTTTTTCACTTTATGCTTTACAACGCACAATTCCATGAATCATAAAATAGATTAAGGGCTTCTTTGATTCAAAGGATTCTCGAAGGAATTTTGGAGGATTCTAATCCTTAGGAATTTTTCCTATCTTGGTTATTTGATTTGTAGGATTGTAAACCATAAGAATTTTTCCATATGCTTCATTTGCACTAGATTTCATAGGAAACATCCCATCCACTCAAACCCCTTTGAAAGAATTCTGTGTTTTTTCTATGCACAATCAAACACTCGTACCATCCTGTAGGATTCAAGACGACATTCCACTCTAATCCCATGTTCTTCCTATTCTCGCGTTTTGGAAATCCTACGAATCAAAGAGGCCCTAGGTTTTTTAATAAAAACTAATTGATTTTGAATGAGATGAACTATAAGAATTAAACGAAGGTCTACATCAGGCATATATGACTCAGAGCTTACATGCTACAGTGTGGTATTTATTCATAATTTGGTTGCAAAATCTGACGCGTGCAATGCACATGTACCTTACTAGTGCTTCGAGTATGTGCAAAACACAATGGCACGCTACACAGTGTCTCTCTTACAGTTCATGAAGCCATGTGGCACATGTGGAGGCGTTGTCGCGACATCCTTGTGTGGATTGATCACAGTGACATGCTACTGGTTCCAGAAGAATGTACTACTCCTCCCTGAGCCGCACTGGTGGTACATGCATGAAGCGAAGATGTGCACGCACGCCACACACGCACTCATTCCCTCGCACGCACACACGGGTACATGGGCGGACGCAATTTTGTACCAAGATCCACCCATGTGATAATTTGACGCGTGTAAAGTCCTTCACTTCATTGATGGTCAATTAATACTTCGCATGCAAATTGAGTGGATGTGAGGGCGGAAGGAAGACATTACTACTCCACTGCGCACATGTGAGTAGTTAAATCATGGGTTGCTAGTAGTACTTCCATTGGTCTCCTTCGTATTTTGTGCCAATTTTTTACAGTAACATAATATTTACACATCTGAGCAGTGTAGTCTACTTGAAACTTATGTTCCACTAAACTCATCGGGAGCCGTTTCGGGCCTCGAAACCAAAAACCATCAATTAATCTTTACCTTGTTCCCATCACATTCGAAACTACTAGTGCTACAATTAAGTGCAAGCCTGCTCACATCTACCAGTACGTAGCAAACTTGAACGTGTTCCCACTATGCAGGTTTTAGTACTAGTGCTAGTACTTAGGTTATAAAAAGGGGAACTACCTAACTGAAAATTACTCTACGTTCCTCCTCATAAGTCCTCCTTCTTCGTCCGTCCTTGCCATAGCTAGTGTGCAGAGCTCTAGGTCGAGAACTACTCGTAACAAGGGAGCGACAACCAAGGCTGCGAAAAAAAGAGGGCTCGCCGCCACGCAGAGACCTCTAAAGATCTCTCACGGGCAGGCAATGGCTCCTAGGAGCGCCTTAGACATGGAGGCGAACATGCCGAGCTGGCGGCGCTCGAGTCGTTATCCCTAGACAACATGCCCGATTAGCTCAATAAGAACCTCAATAAGCAGAAGGACTTCATCCACGGCTTGGTGGAGCTGCTGAAGGAGAGCCTCGACGACATGCCCGCTGAGCTCAATGAGCAGGGGGAGTTAACCGCCGGCTTGGTGATGCTGCTGAAGAAGAGCATTGCCTTGGAGAAGAAGGCGACTGGTGAAATCCTGCAACTTTAGGAGGACAAGGCAAAGCTCTACCATGAGCTCGACCTGCTGAAGGAGGAGAACGCCGGCTGGAAGAAGCTGCATGAGAATAGTAGTTCCTCGATGAAGATGTTGCAGGACCCCATCATGGAACAGAAGGAGGAGTTGGCGAAGCTCCGCATCGAGCACCCGACTGCTGTCAAGGTACGTAATGTGGTTGTGGAACAGATGATGAAGGCTCGCGTTGAGAAATCCCGCGTCATGGACACAATGACGAAGATGGCGGAGGAGACACGCAAGGAGATGGAGGTCATGGAGGCGATGAAGAAGTAGTTACGACTCCGCGGCCAGCAATCCTTCATGTAGTGAGAGTAGCACCCCAGACTTGTGTGTGCGTCTTCCTTCTTTTTTTGGGGTGATAATCCTCCTTCTTCTTTTGCTCTTGTGTTTCTTATTTTGCTTCGGGTGTTTGGCCGCACGTGTCACCTTCTCTGTGAGGTATGAATAGAACAATGCTAAAAATGAGACGACTAGCAAATTAGATCATTCTTTATCACCAATAGAACAATGCCTCTTGCTAGTAATATATAATAAGAGTAGAGAGTAGAGGATATGGCACTGGGCTGCCGTGTTTCGTGCTCCTGCGTCGTACTCCAGTGGAAAACTTGAGTATACCGCATGGTTCTTTGCTCCTCCTTAGGTCGTCGGCACATTTATACGAGCACTCAAATCACAAGGCCCCACCTTCTAGCAGTAATGAGCCGTCAAATCACAAATGCCCTCGCCTCTCGTGAAAGGACCAAGCTAGACTGCCCCACCCTCTAGTCTTTTAAAAAATGTATACATTTGTACAGTAGTAGTAAACGGATTGCGCCATGGAGCAAAACTAACAAGATGTAATTAAATAAAAAAGGTGCTACATATAGAGAGCGCTCGTCGCCAAATTATGCATATACTATATGACACTACCCACTATGAAGGTACTAGTAACATAGACTAGTAACTAGTCTATGCTACTCTCCACTATGACCAGCCAAAGTCGAGGCGCGGATACCAACGAGGGCCTGGTTGTATCTATACTTGGACAACTCACCTGACTGCATGCGCACCAGGCAGACGAAGCTCGTGTCGTGTTGGTGCCGTGTGCAGCCCGCACATTAACCAAAACCTCGCGCCTCCATCTTAGCCTCCATGTTTTAAACTTCTCAATCTCAAGGCCAAGGAGCAACGTGAAACCTATGATAGAGCCAATTGGATGGTTGAGAACACTACAATTCCTAGCTACAAATGCGTGTGTGAGAGAGGACGGGTGCGTGCGTGCACCTCTTCTCAGAGTACAACTGTATGTGGGTGGCATCGACCTAGGGAGCAGTGATGGTGCGTGCGAGAAGTCCCGAGAGATAGGTGTAATGCGTCTGAAAAAAGACTAGTCTATAGCTCGCCACGAGGCTATTCCTGTCGAACGCCAAGCGTAAGATATGTATCCGACGGTGCCAGTTTTTGCACATACACAGCAGTAGAAAAAGAACTAGTACCATGGCATATGCTACACCATGACCGAGAAAACGTGCCGACGTTATGCCATCCAGGAATAGTGCCGCACTTCGAAACTAGAACCGTCAATAAACTTTGAGTGCGTCTCGTCACATTCCAAATTACTACTACTACCACGCTATATTTAATTGCAAACCTGTTCACACTGATCACAACCTAAACGGTTTCCCACTTAGGAGCGTATTAGTAGTACTCGGTTATAAATACTATTATGCTAAGATGACTGCACATTCCTCCTCAACTCCTCTTCCACAAAAAATAATCAAGTCAATCAAGCCATAGCCAGCGTGAGTTCTGGGTCGAGAGATTTCCACCAGGCAGAGGTGAGCATGGAAGAGGAAGCACGAGAGATGTCCCTCCTCACCATGAAAGCAGCCGACATGTCCAGCCACGCAGCAGTAGTAGCACAGAGGTCCCGCCGCACCGTCGAAGCAGCACGGAGGTCCTGCTGCGCTGTCGATGTAGCAGACTGGTCCGGCCACACCGCAGAAGCAGCAAAGATGTCCTGCCGCGCCGCTGAAGCAGCAGGGAGGTCCCGCCGCGCCGCGGTGGCCTGGGAAAATTTCATGGGCAGGCGAGGACTCTTACAGGCGCATGCATGCGATAGTCCATAGCCAAATGGATCAGATCTCTAGCTGGGCGAGGATGCAGGACGAGGCTACCATCATCATCCGGCAACTAGGGGAGGGCAATGCGAAGCTCTGGGGCGAGCACGACCTGCTGAGGGCGAAGATCGCCGGAAGAGAGAAGCAGGAGGAGGAGACCGCTGCCTTGTTGTAGAGGACGGGCGTCATCATCAAGAAACTTATGGACGAGAATGCCATGCTCCGCATCGAGCACAACAGGCTGGTGGAGGAATCCATGGATGCTGCCAAGCAGCGTATTAAGGACATGAAACTGATGAAAGAGATCATCGCCCGCCGCGAGAACTAGTCTCCGTGACCTGCAGCGCATAAAGAAAGTAGAGATCAGCGAGCCAGATCATTGTATGCGTCTTCCTTCTTCTTTTGCCCTTGTGTATTTCAGGCGTAGCCGCATGTGGCTTTCTTAAATTATCTTCCTAATTATATAAGACAATTATTATCCACTCTTGTCGTCCTTATATATATTCATCAGTCTTGCTATAAGTCACAGTAGATGCTATATAGGTCTGTCAGATCTTACATCAAGATCCGTGCAAAATTTTCTTTTTAGATTTCCTTTTTTCTCTCTTAAATCTCAATCGAGTGAGACATTGCCACACCATTAAACAGAGGCTCGAGCGCCATTAATGGAGACCTTGGGAGAGAGGTGGACGACAGATGGAGGTCAAAGGGCTCGCATGCCTCCCATACTCAAATAGCTACCCTGCACGACGCCTCCTAGCTAATAAAAAAAGGGGACGCATGGCGGCACGTAAATGGTAAATAGAATGCCCACGATTTCAATAATACTTGTGTTTCCGATTGTAACATGACAGCACTTAATCCAAAATGACTTTGTTGATTGTTAATGTGTGCGCCTTCGCAAATCGGACAGCAAAATTACCATGGCATGTTGGTGCCATGTCATGACACCAAGCCAAGTTTCATGATTTTCATGCGTGTTTTGGATTTACAGGAATTAAAAAACCAAGTTTATGAATGTTTCCAGCCGAGCCATGACGCCCAGATGTTTGAATTTCATTCCCATTTCTGGCATGGGACCTAGAAATTTACCTGAGGACACACATGTGATTTTTCAACCAGCTTTGGTGCACTGGAGCATGTGCTTGTATTTAAAATTTTAATTATGCACACAAAGGTGACACGTTCCCTCTCAGAACCACGAGCCTTCTTGAGAGAAGCTCCGGTTTGCAAGAAACTTATACCAAAACTTGTTCCTATTCTGCAAAGTTTTTTACCACAGCATGGTAGTACCATGACATGACACCATGCCAAGTTTCGTGATTTTCAGGCATGTTTTGGATTTACAAGAATTTTAAAACCAAGCTTCTCAATGTTCTCGGCCGAACCACAATGCCCAGATGTTTGAATTTCATTCCCATTTCTTGCATGTGACCTAGAAATTCACCCGAGGACACACATGTGATTTTTCAATCAACTTTGGTGCACGGGAGCATGTGCTTGTAGTTCAAATTTGAATTATGCACATTAAATGGCCAGAAACTCAATTAATGTATAAAAAAAGGCCAAACGAACCCGGAATAATTCCAAAATTTAACAGGGCACTCATATAGTTCTATGTTGCCTCTGTAGAGACAATCTAGGGGAGGCAGCGTATATTGTTTTGCACACAAAGGTATAAAGAAATAAAGAAATAAAGAAATTAGCATACCTATTTAATTCTTGGGTTCTTACTATTTATGCCACTAGTTGTGTATCACTACTCAGTTTTGCCATTAGAAGTTACAACTACTCAAAAAATGCCATCGATCCGTGAGATGCCTGCTCAAAAATGCAATTAGATATCTAAAAAATGCCATCGTTAAGTTAGATGTTTGCTCAGAAATGCCATTAGACATTGTTATTTTCACGTCAAACCCGTTGACCATGTTACATGACAAAAATAAGCCGATTCTCACAATGATAAGTTAATGGTCTCCAACACAACACACCCCTCAAATAAAATTAAGCACCCTGGAATTCTTTGACAAAACTAAACACCCTGAAATTCTTTGACAACTAAACTGCTGGCTATATGATGTTGGCCATATATATTGTACGTATATAATGTGAAGAAACGAGTGGTAGTACTGTACCAACTAAAAGATGAAATGTATGAAATATAACGAGAAGAAACATAACATACTTCTGCTGGGGGCTCAGCACAACATACCCCTCAAATAAAACTAAGCACACCTGAAATTAAACTAAGCAACTAATCCGGTAGACACTGCATGAGAACCACCATGAGCAACGGCACTGCCACCTTACTCAGACTCCTCATCCACGTCCTCGACTTCGTCCTTGTCCCTCTTCCTCTTGGCCGATACTTCTTTGCTTGAACCACACACTTGGCTCTTGCTCTTCATCCAACCCTTGTAGATATTGAAACAAAGGTAGCCATCCATTGCAGCGTAGTGGATGTGGTCTATATCTAGTACATTCCACTCCCATGCATGATGAAACTTGAACGGAGGTTTCTTCAGTGTACCATATGAAGGATGAACCATGGCTCCTGCCAGGGTCAGCATTGAAGGCTGATCACGGGAGGGCACCAACCCTTTCTTCCGAGGTCGAAGGGGTTGCCTACAACGAGGCCTATCCGATCTAGGATACCCCTGTCGTTCCTAAAGTCTACAGTAATGAATTTGACTCGTCCATCCTTGAGGAAATTCTTAAAATCCTGGCACTCAACGTCGGCATGGCATATGTGGTAGACCAAGAATAAGTCATGCACGCAGACCTGGATCACGGCGAGCTTCTTCTTCTCCGCCTCCTTTAGATTCTTCTCGCTTCCCAAGACTGTGGTGCACTCAACATCTAGCCCAGCGACCCACTCATCATTTGAGTTTTCGAACATGCATTTGAAGCGAGCAAGGCATTCTTTGACCTTTGCGGAAGAACGGGTGTAGATGATGTAGAACTCATCCCCGGTGATGGTTCTAACCTTGTACTCACTGCCGATCATGGAGATTTGGGATGCCATGAATTTGGGATGAGGGTTAGGATTAGTGGAACTACTGTAATGTGAAAGGACGGGACGACTAGGAGTGGTTTATCGATTGTAAAAATGTCGAGTGGGGGGTGCGTGCGAATGGCAGGGGCTTGCCTGGTGGATAAATGGATTCATGCATAGTACTATGGGGGCCCAATTAGATGTCATGTCTACTCGACGCCCAATTAAATGGCTTTCGATGTCATGTCAAGCGTCGGGAAAATTACAGGTGATACAAAGCTTTCCATTCTCCCATGATACGGGCTTCCGAGAGCTCTTGGATCTGAGATCGAACGGTTGCATGGCGTGATTCTAGACCTATGGGTGAATATCCTATCCTGGAGGGTTATTCTGCAAATTTTCAGCAACTTAGCATGCAACCGTTAGATCTCAGATCCAAGGGCTGCCAGCAGCCCGTATCATGGTCGCGCCTACCACAACCATCGCCTCGCTCGCGCGGTTGCGCCCTTGGAGATTTAACATGGTCCGTTAGGCTATCTGATGTTGGCATGTCATACATAGTCATCACTTAGTCACTCATACAACAAGGTTAGCTATAAGGTTGGCTATAAGAGTATTTTTTGTTTACTTCTCTCTATCTCTTTCTTCGTAGTATTTATTGCATTTGCCAAGGAGTGACCTCTTCCAATGAAATGATGCTTAGATGAGGTGCTATGGGCATTAAATGGTAGGTGCTTAGTTTTTTGTTGCTAAGTTTGCTTCATCTAGGTACACGCGCTTATCATCGTTTAGATGAGGTGCTTAGATGAGGTGCTATGGGCATTAAATGATGCTCAGATGAGGTGCTATGGTGCTTAGATGAGGTGCTATGGGCATTAAATGATGCAAACTTAGCAAAAAAAACTAAGCACCTATTTGCCAAGGAGTGACCTCATCGTTAAATCACACAACCCTACGTTTGCAGCAGCCTACTCCCTCATCTTCTCGCGTCTCTTGTCACATCCCTAGCTTCTGGCATTGCACTAGGGTAACTTCATGTGTGCATCATGTTTAAACTTTGAAAGAAACTTGAAATGGGGATTGCCTAAACCCTAGAATTAAAGGAATTCACTAGGTTCAACCAAAATATTTCCAGTAAACCCAAATGGCTTTAAAAAATGTTCATCATTCTTGGAAAAAACTGGAAACAGTAACTAGAGGTGATGCACATTTTTGCATGACATATTTGGGCTTTGGATTAAATCATATGTTATTTGAATTTGGGCATTTAAATGCTAGTAAATATTTTAAATGCCCAAGTAATCCTAAACTGAAATGTTCCATCTTGGGTATATTCTATACAGTGGGCATGTTCAGTTTGGTGATTTTTGAAAGGGTCTAGGTATTTTTAGAAAAGCCACAAAGATTACAGAAAAATAGAAAAGAAAAATATATATAGAGAGAAACCCACCTGGGCCTCACCTGTGCTGGCCCAGCCCACCTGGCTTGTGCCAGTCGTCACCCACCTCTGCCAGTAGGCAGAGGCGTGTCGCCGGCGAGCGCACCTGCGGCCACCTCCTGCTTCCACCTCCTGCTGCCTCCCTGCCGTCTCCCCATTGCCCTAGCGTTGCCACGCACCCCCCGAGACCCCTCTCTCCTCCCCCTCACTCGCTACTCTCTCTCCCCTCCCCTGTCTTGCTCTCTTCCCCACCACCGAGCGTGCCCGTCACCGCCGCTCGCTGCCATGGCGTCCACCGGCCACCCCTCGACCCCTCTCCGTCTCCGGGAGCTCCGCCATCGTCTACTACATCTCCTCGATGATGGAAGCAAGCCCGGATGCCCGGAAGCGTCGCCATCAAGCTCGTCCCCGCCGCCTCTACCAGGAGATCACCACCGCCGTTCCGTTGTCACCAAACCGTCCCCGAGCCCACTTAGCGTCTCATCCGACTCCTCGTGAGCTCCTCTTCCTCTCCCCTCACTCCGTGCACTCGATTTCGTCCCCTAGCTAGCTGCCCTGCCGGACCCGAGAGCTCATCGCCGCCGTAGTTCCTCACCGCCGTGGCCAGGGCCACCCCAGCTTGCGCCCGAGCGTGTCATCGTGTTCGCTGCACCCCCAGGAGCCCGCAGCACCCTTCGGTTTCCCCTCTAGTGCACCGTAGCGATGAATCCATCATCACCCGAGCTCCGGCCGCCTCCGCGAGCTCTGTTCCGGCGAGCTCCGGCGCCCCCACGGCCACCCACCTACCTCCCTGGATGCGGGCGAGCCCGGGCTACGCCCCAATGCCCTTAGCCACCGCCCCCGTCGCCTTTAGCGCAAGTCCGGTGCGTTGCCGCCACGGGTTTGGTCGCCGCCGGCCAACTCCGGCGACAGCCGACATGGTGGGGTCATTAGTGCTAATCCCCGCCAGCTGGACTGCACCTAGTCACTGACAGCGGGCCCCGTAGTGGGTCAAAGCCCAGTTAGCGCCGGGTTTGACCCGGTGTTGACCTCTGTTTGACCCTTGAGTCACTGACATGCGGGCCTCGCCCAGCTAACCAATTAGTTAGAGCTAAACTTAATTAAGTTAGTTTAGTTAGTCACTGACCAGTGGGCCCAGTGTTGTTTAGTTAGTTTAGTTAACCCAAATAGTTAACTGTGAGACTGACTAGTGGGGCCCAGCCGTCAGGTTTGACCTGGCCAGCCACAGTTGACCTGATGACGTCACCCTTACGTCATGCTGACGCAGTAAAACCTTTTCTGGATTTTAAATAAATCTAAATGATTTATTTATTTTAGAAAATGCCTAAAACTTCTAAAAATCATAGAAAATAATCTATAACTCAGAATGAAATAAATTATATATGAAAAATTATCAGAAAAATTCAAGGAATCCATCTGTACCATTTTAATGCATCTTTGAGAAAGTTAACTTCACTGTTTAGGATGAAACATGATTAGGGCAAATTTCATAATAGGTTTGGAGTTGGAATTTGATATAGTTTTGAATTCCGCTTCAATTTAAATGACTTTCTGTTGCATTAGCCCAAATCACAACATATTTCCATGTCATGATCATGCATCATATTGTTGCATTGCATTGATTGTATTCTTCCTTGTTTGCCGGTAATTGCCCCCTCTCAGTAGACGTTGTTTCCTACGACGTGATCGATGACACCGATGAAGAGCTATTCTATCTTTAGAAGTGCCAGGCAAGCAAAACCCCCTTGTTCATTCTGATACAATCCTACTCTCTCGCTCCTGCTCTCTTTTACTACATTAGGACAATAACAATTCAACTATTACATGTTGCGGTAGTTGAACCCCTTTCCTCTGCATGACCTGTCATTGCCACAGTAAATAGATGAAACCCACTAGCATGAGTAGGAGTTGTTTGAGCTCTGATGTGCCTACTCATTCATGCTTGTTTGTCATGCCTGCTTTTGCATAGAGTTGTGTCAGGTCTGGTTCATCGGGGATGAATCGGAGGTGTGTAAACATGTCCTACGGTGTGTGAGCTAAGTGTGTGAAGATGATTTGGTAAAGGTAGCGGTGAGAGGCCATGTAGGAGTACATGGTGGGTTGTCTCACTAAAACCGTCCTCAGGAACTGAGTTCTGTGTTTGTGATCCATGAAACAGCTACTACCACACATTGGGCCCTGAAATATGACCCCGCTCGACTTATTGACCCCTCTCGTCCTCTGTCCAGGAGTTGCAACTAGTTTCTGGTGTTTGTAGGTTATGTGTTGGCGGCCGTGTGTAGCGCTGACCCTAGGGGTGGGCTATGATGCGGTAGATACACTGTGGCCGGGTATGCCGGGCGCCCGTTTGGCGTCTCGGGACCCTGTACACATTGTTTGGGGCCGTTGAGGACACCCCGGCTGGATTTCCTTGCGGATGGAACCCGAATAGGCGATGAACCTGGACTAGAGACTTGTGTGGTTAGTCAGGTCATGGTCTACACCCACGTCGGCTTTCGCTTGAAGTTTGTCGAGCACATGTCATGTGCAGACGCTAAGTGGTGGAAACATGTGTGATGAAGTACACCCCTGCAGGGTTATAAATGATCTATTCGAATAGCCGTGTCTGCGGTAAAGGACTTCTGGGTTACCTATAATAGTTCATAGACAAGTGAAAGTGGATACTCTAAAATGCGCAAGATAAGCGTGAGTGCTATGGATGGCGTTCTCGTAGGGAGACGGGAGCGGATCCATAGTGGTGTATTGATATGGTGAATATGTGGACTCGTGTGCGCCACCTCAAAAGAGTTACTTGCAGTCGTAGTTTAAGATAGCCACCGAGTCAAAGCTGGCTTGCTGCAGTTAAACTCCACCACCCCCTTTGTTGATACCGATGCATATGTAGCTAGTTCTGATGTAAGTCTTGCTGAGTACTTTTGTACTCATGTTTTCTTAGTTTATGTTTTGCAGAGAGACTCCAGTCTTGCTAGTAGTTTCGCGTGTACTTCGACGTTAGCTTGATACCTTAGCTACGATCTTGTGCCCTCGGCAGGATCTGGTAGATGGTCAGGCTTCTTAGCCTTTTCCATTTGTAGATGTCTGTACTCAGACATGTTAAGCTTCCGCATGTGTTTGACTTGTATGCTCTGAATGTTGGGTTATGAGACCCATGTTTGTATTATCTCGCTCCTCGGAGCCTAATGAATAAATACTCTGAGTCGTAGAGTCTTGTTGTGATGCCATGTTGTATTGCACATATTGAGCATATTGTGTGTATGATTGAAATGCTTGGTATGTGTGGGATCCGACAATCTAGTTGTTTATCCTTGGCAGCCTCTCTTATGGGGAAATGTAGTCTAGTGCTTCCATGAGCCATAGTAGTCCGCTACAACCCGGTTCACCGGAGTCCTGCTAGTCCAGCACTACTGCTCAGGACACTTGACTGGCCGGCATGTGCTTCACTTTGTTCCTGTGTCTGTCCCTTCGGGGAAATGTCACGCGGTGACATCCGGAGTCCTGCCTAGCCTGCTATAGCTCGGGTTCCCGGAGTCCTGTTAGCCCAGTGCTACAGCCCGGATTCACACGTTGCTGACCGACATGCTCGATGTGATTCATGTATGCCTGTCCCCATAGGTTAGTGCTGCTTTGGGTTCACAACTAGCCATGTCGGCCCGGTTTCTCTGTCATATGGATGCTAGTGACACTATCATATACGTGAGCCAAAAGGCGCAAACGGTCCCGGGCCATGGTAAGGCGACACCATGGGAATACCGTGCGTGAGGCCGCAAACTGATATGAGGTGGTACCGGCTAGATCGATGTGACTTGGAATTGGGGTCCTGACAGCTTTGGTATCAGAGCCTGACTGCCTGTAGGATTACCAAGCCAAGCTGGTCGAAGTCGTGTCTAGAAATGCTTTAGTTATGTAAGGGAATTGATTGTGGGAGGGAACGTAAGGCCCTTTTTACTCCTTATACCTCATGCCCTCTGATCTGAGTCAACCTCTTCCTTTCTACGGGGATTAAGAACTAGGCCTTCTCATCTATCTATCAGGATGACGTGTTACTAAACCGTAGTTGCCTAGGATTGTTGAGTTCAAGCCTCAGTTCAGTTCCTACTACTTCCATATGTTCATAATTGGTACCAGAACCTTGATATGATGTTGTTGAGTGACTATGCAAATCCTTGTGAATGTCTCAAATATTTTTCTGAGCAGTTACAGCCGTTATGCTGTCCGAGTCATCCCAGGTTTCTAATTAGTCTGATGCATTTGTAAATCCTTCTTCCTATCCCGATGTCCTTTGGGCCAGATTAAGCACACTAATCGATGAGTTGAGGTACTCTATTGCCTCGACATATATGTTGGAGCTATTATTATGACCCTAGGTGTTTTAGGAAGTCACCTAGTAATCTAGCAATGCTTTGCATCCCCAGTGTGATGATTCTGGCCATTACTCTCGAAAGCATCCCGTGATGCTACTTAGTAGTAGGTATTCTATTCCTGGGTTCTTGAACCCGAGATTCACCCTACTTACTTCATGCTGATAGTGTTTGTTAGTTTCTTTAGAATATTAGTAACCTTTGCAATAGTCCTCGAGGTCCGTGGTATTTCCTTCTTCCAAATACCATGAACTGCTTATGGCAGAAGTTCTTTTGAACCAAAAGATCACAACCAAAGTGCTCTTGAGGAGTTCTCCATTCTAAATTGTGACTCTGCCAGTTCTACCTTCCTGCATGGGTTATCCGGAAGAAATATGTTGAACTCGTTCGACATACTAATCTATGCATTCACAACTCAGAAAGTTATATGTTCCTTTGAGTTGTCCCCCTTCAGTTATATTCCGACCTTCATCTATCAGTTGATAGTCAAGAGTATGTGAGCATTCGTTCATCGGTGCTTGTCGTTCTTGTGGTCTGTCAAGCCATTCTATTTTAGAATGACTAGGAGAAACAAACTCCAGTACCTCATCCATATCCAGGATTGGGTCAAAGTAGTTGTGTTCTGCAGATCAAATGCCATCCAGCTTTTGCTCTATTCTACCCCGGAGTATTACCCCTTTTATGTCAGGACTGTCATGAGAATTGCACCACCTCTTATGAATTCTTGACGCAGTAATACTTCTTGCCATCATTGTTCATTCCTCAGTTCCGTGTTATTATAACCAGAATGCCGACAAGTGAACCGTGATGTGTGGAAGCAATATTCCTAGCAACTCCGTTGCTTGGTAGTTAATGGACAATACTCTCATTCTTAGCGTGCTGGTAATTAAATCACCATCCTAAGATTGATCGTGCTACCTAGTCCATATTTCCGGGTGCACTCATCGACCAATGAGTTAGGACTGTGATAATCCCTCGCTCTTTGATCATATCATCTTGCTCTGAAAAGCGAGATTGTTCTCGAGCTTAGTAACATATCGGTGGTTCGTGATTCTCCGAAGATCTTCTCGGAAGTATTACCAGGTTGTCACCTGACCGCTATGTTGAGTTCGTGATCAAGTTGGTTTCTTGTAGCCACCCTCTTCTCCAGGAATCTGTGTTGGATACCCTGAGCTAGTTGGTTAAGCTAAACAACAACTTGGAGAGTTAGAAAATGAAAGCTTTTCCGGCTCAGTTCATTCCAAGGGATATCCTTGTGTGTGTGTGTGTGTTGAAGAAAGATGATATTTTCATCGATTGTTCCTCGGGATTGGTTGTTGAATCTATCGTCTTGTCCAAACCTTGATTTGAGTGTGGGCTATCGTCAAGTCAAATGAGAACCAACGATGTTCATAATGTTGTCTTACTCGTGGGTTTCCTAGAGCATACACCGTTATATCTTTTCGGGTCTGACCAATGCTATCACCTTGTTCACATAATTATGGAATTCCATCTTCACGGAAATTTGGATGACCTGTTGTTGAGCCCATCGACAATATTTTCATCTTATCCATGATTCATGTTGAACATTAAGCTAGTGTTGGAAACTTTGAAAGCATTTATTCATGCTAGCTCATGAAGCATATGTTTGGTATAAGAAGTGACTTCCTCTAGTTGACGTGCATTTGAAGCAAGTTGCCGCCATGAATTTGGGGAAGTTTGTTTCACTTTCTCTGGAGTCATCCCAAGTTAGTCATGCATACGTGCGAAGTATTCTGTGGTCTGGAGACTTGCAACCTTCATTCTATATGAATCCCTAGCACACCAAGCCACTGATTGATTTGTTCAAGGAGAAGAAGTTTCTTCTTAAGAGCTAGACTTACGCAAGGACTTCGATATCCTCGATGATGGTTCCCCATCTGGACTCGGTAGTGTTTTATTATAAGACTACTATGTGGTCATGCTTGTCTGGGACAGCGTGTTCACAGGTTTGTAGCAAAACCGGCTCATGTTTTGGAGCTTACTATCGTAGTTCATTTTCTGAGAATCTCGCAACGTCATCTCGTCGGTTTGCATTGCAAACTTTCTTTTCCAGACATGCTGTCTGAAATATCCTATTACCAACCAGATCTGAATCTCAGGCAGATATGATGGTTGGAACTTTTCCAGGATCTATGATGTAGGTCCCGATAGGGTTGATGTTCTGGCCGACACACCTAGCCGGAAGATCTGTCATTATAGTATCTTGCCCATTTTTCCATGAGGATTTCGTGCGACTTATTATAGAAGTTGTTCCTTAGGAATCCTTGTGCTCTCGGTTTCTTCGATGATTCTATAACCATTGAAACATTGGAAACACTCTCGACTGTTGAGTTTTGCCCCAGTTACCAGAATCATTCCCAGCATTTGCATTTTGTTCCCAGCTTGCACCTCAGTAGTAGTTGTCCAGGATCATCTTCAAAAGTGGACTTACCATGGGTCCCATCCGTCTCCGATGATAAGCAAATCATCCATTGTGTTGTCTCCAACAAGGTAGTCCACATCATTCATCCTAGTCCGAGTATGCCATTTCTTCGAGCTCTTTCAAATGATCAATTGAAAATTGCTTTAAGTTGGTATGAAGAGTTTCAATGATCTATGGATCAAAAGTAATTCTTTTTGCCACATAAGGGAACAATCCAACAAGTCACTTTTCCCAAGGTGCCCCATTATGGGACCATGGCAATTATCTCCTCGCCACCTTGACACTATCCACCATATTTCTAAGTGTGGAATTGCTGCCCACAAATCAAACCCCGTCGTTTGTTCTTCCATCCCTCTCGATGTGTTCTGTGTCTCAACTCAAGATGTTTCAACATCTCATTCCGTGAGTGGATCTTGTATAGCTCAATCTTCGAGAAGATCAATCTTAGTATAGTTTCTTTCTGTCATCATCACGTGGATGAAGATCTCAAAAGCGAGGATGTCAAGATCAACGTATGCAATGAATCAACAACCTTTTGAGGTGCAACCTGTATCGTGAAGATCGTGTTGGTCTTGTGCCCCCCCTTCCTTCTTACCTCACGTCTTGAATCTCGGGCCGAGATTCTTGTTTAGTGGGGGTGAGTTGTCACATCCCTAGCTTCTGGCATTGCACTAGGGTAACTTCATGTGTGCATCATGTTTAAACTTTGAAAGAAACTTGAATTGGGGATTGCCTAAACCCTAGCATTAAAGGAATTCACTAGGTTCAACCAAAATATTTCAAGTAAATCCAAATGGCTTTAAAAAATGTTCATCATTCTTGGAAAAAACTGGAAACAGTAACCAGAGGTGATGCACATTTTTGCATGACATATTTGGGCTCTGGATTAAATCATATGTTATTTGAATTTGGGCATTTAAATGCTAGTAAATATTTTAAATGCCCAAGTAATCCTAAATTGAAATGTTCCATGTTGGGTATATTCTATACAGTGGGCATGTTCAGTTTGGTGATTTTTGAAAGGGTCTAGGTATTTTTAGAAAAGCCACAAAGATTACAGAAAAATAGAAAAGAAAAATAGAGAGAGAGAGAGAAACCCACCTGGGCCTCACCTGTGCTGGCCCAGCCCACCTGGCTTGTGCCAGTCGTCACCCACCTCTGCCAGTAGGCAGAGGCGTGTCGCCGGCGCGCGCACCCGCGGCCACCTCCTGCTGCCTCCCTGCCGTCTCCCCATCGCCCTGGCGTTGCCACGCACCCCCCGAGACCCCTCTCTCCTCCCCCTCACTCGCTGCTCTCTCTCCCCTCCCCTGTCTTGCTCTCTTCCCCACCATCGAGCGTGCCCGTCGCTGCCGCTCACTGCCACGGCGTCCACCGGCCACCCCTCGACCCCTCTCCGTTTCCGGGAGCTCCGCCATCGTCTACTACATCTCCTCGACGACGGAAGCAAGCCCGGATGCCCGGAAGCGTCGCCATCAAGCTCGTCCCCGCCGCCTCTGCCCGGAGATCGCCGCCGCCGTTCCGTCGTCACCAAGCCGTCCCCGAGCCCACTTAGCGTCTCATCCGACTCCTCGTGAGCTCCTCTTCCTCTCCCCTCACTCCGTGCACTCAATTTCGTCCCCTAGCTAGCTGCCCCACCGGACCCGAGAGCTCATCGCCGCCGTAGTTCATCACTGCCGTGGCCAGGGCCACCCCAGCTTGCGCCCGAGCGCGTCACCGTGTTCGCTGCACCCCCAGGAGCCCGCAGCACCCTTCGGTTTCCCCTCTAGTGCACCGTAGCGACGAATCCATCATCACCCAAGCTCCGGCCACCGCCGCGAGCTCCGTTCCAGCGAGCTCCAGCGCCCCCACGGCCACCCACCTACCTCCCTGGATGCGGGCGAGCCCGGGCTACGCCCCGATGCCCTTAGCCACCGCCCCCGTCGCCTTTAGCGCAAGTCCAGTGCATTGCCGCCGCGGGTTTGGTCGCCGCCGGCCAACTCCGGTGACAGCTGACGTGGCGGGGTCATTAGTGCTAATCCCCGCCAGCTGGACCGCACCTAGTCACTGACAGCGGGCCCTGCAGTGGGTCAAAGCCCAGTTAGCGCCGGGTTTGACCCGGGGTTGACCTCTGTTTGACCCTTGAGTCACTGACATGCGGGCCTCGCCCGGCTAACCAGTTAGTTAGAGCTAAACTTAATTAAGTTAGTTTAGTTAGTCACTGACCAGTGGGCCCAGTGTTGTTTAGTTAGTTTAGTTAACCCAAATAGTTAACTGTGAGACTGACTAGTGGGGCCCAGCCGTCAGGTTTGACCTGGCCAGCCACAGTTGACCTGATGACGTCACCCTTACGTCATGCTAACGCAGTAAAACCGTTTCTGGATTTTAAATAAATCTAAATGATTTATTTATTTCAGAAAATACCTAAAACTTCTAAAAATCATAGAAAATAATCTGTAACTCAGAATGAAATAAATTATGTACGAAAAATTATCAGAAAAATTCATGGAATCCATCTGTACCATTTTCATGCATCTTTGAGAAAGTTAACTCCACTGTTTAGGATGAAACATGATTAGGGCAAATTTCATAATAGGTTTGGAGTTGGAATTTGATATAGTTTTGAATTCCACTTCAATTTAAATGACTTTCTATTGCATTAGCCCAAATCACAAACTATTGCCATGTCATGATCATGCATCATATTGTTGCATTGCATTGATTGTATTCTTCCTTGTTTGCCGGTAATTGCCCCCTCTCAGTAGACGTTGTTTCCGACGACGTGATCGATGACACCGATGAAGAGCTATTCTATCTTCAGAAGTGCAAGGCAAGCAAAACCCCCTTGTTCATTCTGATACAATCCTACTCTCTCACTCCTGCTCTCTTTTACCGCATCAGGACAACAATGATTCAACTATTACATGTTGTGGTAGTTGAACCCCTTTCCTCTGCATGACCTGTCATTGCCACAGTAAATAGATGAAACCCACTAGCATGAGTAGGAGTTGTTTGAGCCCGGATGTGCCTACTCATTCATGCTTGTTTGTCATGCCTGCTTTTGCATAGAGTTGTGTCAGGTCTGGTTCATCGGGGATGAATAGGAGGTGTGTAAACATGTCCTACGGTGTGTGAGCTAAGTGTGTGAACACGATTTGGTAAAGGTAGCGGTGAGAGGCCATGTAGGAGTACATGGTGGGTTGTCTCACTGAAACCGTCCTCAGGAACTGAGTTCTGTGTTTGTGATCCATGAAACAGCTACTACCACACATTGGGCCCTGAAATATGACCCCACTCGACTTATTGACCCCTCTCGTCCTCTGTCCAGGAGTTGCAACTAGTTTCTAGTGTTTGTAGGTTATGTGTTGGTGGCCGTGCGTAGCGCTGACCCTAGGGGTGGGCTATGATGCGGTAGATACACTGTGGCCGGGTATGTCTGGCGCTCGTTTGGCGTCTCGGGACCCTGTACACATTGTTTGGGGCCGTTGAGGACACCCTGGCCGGATTTCCTTGCGGATGGAACCCGAGTAGGCGATAAACCTGGACTAGAGACTTGTGTGGTTAGTCAGGTCGTGGTCTACACCCACGTCGGCTTTCGCTTGAAGTCTGCCGAGCACATGTCGTGTGCAGACGCTAAGTGGTGGAAACATGTGTGACGAAGTACACCCCTCCAGGGTTATAAATGATCTATTTGAATAGCCGTGTCCATGGTAAAGGACTTCTGGTTTACCTATAACAGTTCATAGACAAGTGAAAGTGGATACTCTAAAATGCGCAAGATAAGCGTGAGTGCTATGGATGGCGTTCTCGTACGGAGATGGGAGCGGATCCATAGTGGTGTATTGATATGGTGAATATGTGGACTCGTGTGCGCCACCTCAAAAGAGTTACTTGCAGTCGTAGTTTAAGATAGCCACCGAGTCAAAGCTGGCTTGCTGCAGTTAAACTCCACCCCCCCTTTGTTGATACCGATGCATATGTAGCTAGTTCTGATGTAAGTCTTGCTGAGTACTTTTGTACTCACGTTTGCTTAATTTATGTTTTGCAGAGAGACTCCAGTCTTGCTAGTAGTTTCGCATGGACTTCGACGTTAGCTTGATACCTCAGCTACGATCTTGTGCCCTCGGCAGGATTTGGTAGATGGTCAGGCTTCTTAGCCTTTTCCATTTGTAGATGTCTGTACTCAGACATGTTAAGCTTCCGCATGTGTTTGACTTGTATGCTCTGAATGTTGGGTCATGAGACCCATGTTTGTATTATCTCGCTCCTCGGAGGCTAATGAATAAATACTCTGAGTCGTAGAGTCTTGTTGTGATGCCATGTTGTATTGCACATATTGAGCATATTGTGTGTATGATTGAAATGCTTGGTATGTGTGGGATCTGACAATCTAGTTATTTATCCTTGGCAGCCTCTCTTATGGGGAAATGTAGTCTAGTGCTTCCATGAGCCATAGTAGTCCGCTACAGCCCGGTTCACCGGAGTCCTGCTAGCCCAGCACTACTGCTCAGGACACTTGACTGGCCGGCATGTGCTTCACTCTGTTCCTGTGTCTGTCCCTTTGGGGAAATGTCACGCGGTGACATCCGGAGTCCTGCCTAGCCTGCTACAGCCCGGGTTCCCGGAGTCCTGTTAGCCCAGTGCTACAGCCCGGATTCACACGCTGCTAACCGACATGCTCGATGTGATTCATGTATGCCTGTCCCCATAGGTTAGTGCCGCTTTGGGTTCACGACTAGCCATGTCGGCCCGGGTTCTCTGTCATATGGATGCTAGCGACACTATCATATATGTGAGCCAAAAGGCGCAAACGGTCCCGGGCCATGGTAAGGCGACACCGTGGGAATACCGTGCGTGAGGCCGCAAAGTGATATGAGGTGGTACCGGCTAGATCGATGTGACTTGGAATCGGGGTCCTGACATCTCCGTCGAACCGACTAGGAGGAACTGCCCCGCCTACCGCGCGGGAAAAGCCCCACCCTCGACTTTTAAATAGTATAGTATACTAATTTTGTATCCATGGATTGCGCCATGGAGGAAAGCCTCAAGAAAACGATGGTACACATGTATGGAGTATACAGCACGGCCGTCGCATTCGCGTCGCACCCCAGACGGTTGGTCGGTCTGGCACGCCGCTCTTCGAATGGAACGCGCGTCATATTGCGTTTGCACACACATGTGGGACCGCAATTGAGAACCGACCATAGGCACACTTCCCGGCCCGCAAGTCGGGTGAGTTAATAGAAGTACACACGTTGGTACCTGGACGATCCCTGCACGACACGAAAGATCAGTTCGTCCATGCATGTGACCAGACTCCAGCAGACACGCCTAGATTGGTTATCGTTTACATATCGTGAAGGCTGTGTTGTACAAGGCTGTAGTTCTGGTGAGAAATCAAAAAAAAGTTTCTTGCCATCTCACAAAATTAGGTGTCATGTGCTTTGGATCACTTCGAGGGTTAAACAGCGACAACTGAGTTGGGCTAGTCATTGGGGGCACATGCACGAAGACTACTCAACTGCCATCTAGGTCAAGCCAGCTATGTTAATTAGGACATCTATCGACAGACCCCTTTTCTACGAGTTTATCTTTAATTTGAGCTTTGATCCTCGTCTAGTTTGTCCGTCGGGATTCATCTTGTCTCCTTTGGGCAGTGAGGTTATGATTTCTTGTCATGTGGCATTTCTTTGTGTTATATGTTATAATCCGATGCTTCAGATCAAAATGACGACAACTGCGCCTCCGGGGCACGTGCATGAAGACTTCTCGACAGTCATTGCCGAGGTCAAGCCGGCTCCGGCCGGTAGACAAAAGAAAACTAGTACTCCAGTATATAGGCAGGAGCCTCCGCGCTTGCTTGCTAGTGTTGCTCTCTTCACACTATCTCGTCCTCTCCAGATCTAAACACAACATCGGTGGCCATACTCTCTCTCTCTCTACTCACCACTGGTCACAGATCCAGCCGGATCCTCTCCGTCGGGGAAGGTGAGAAGGTGCAACGTTCACGCGGTCGTCCTCGGCGAAGGCTCTTACCCACTGCCGGCGTATCCCGATCAGCGTGCCTTGCTGTTCTCTCCCAAGCATCGCTGGCGAGGGAGGGCCTCCCACCCTTTCTTCCTCGCTGCCATAGTGTGGGCAGATCCGGCCTCCCGCCGCCCACCTAGCGACATCCCGGTGACCCTCAGGTATAACTTCCTTTGAAACCGACCTTGCTCTACTTCTCGAGCTCCTGACGTCGCTGCATTTGTATCTTTTACTATTTCTCAGCCCCCCTCGTGTAGATAGGATCGATCGGCTGTTCTAAAACCACCTGATTTTTTACTGTTAAGACGTAAAACTAGTTCGTGCACTCGAATCTAGTAGTACTTGGTTCAAACAAGGAAGAAAGGGGGTGGGGGTGGGGGAAGATTTGTTACCTGAATCTAGGACTTGGTCGAAAGAGGAAATAATGGGGGTGAAAAGTAGCAGAGACTGGCTATCCAACTGGTCTCTAGGTCTAATAGGGAAATAAAGGGAACATAGTACAACCTCAATATAAACCCGATCTATTGGTTGAAAAAGGAAAGAAAGTGGGGACTGGGGAACAAGTCAACAGAGTAAGTCCAGCACTAGATTTGCTAGCCTCACACAGTATAAGGTGGCTATATACCGAACAAAAATGGGACCAACCCAGATATCCTCTTCTGATGTTTGTTTCCCCGAGCCGCTCTTATGTAAAGCCACGGGTAAAATGTAGCAGTCATACTTTTAAAAGTAAGGACACGTTAAACCAATGTTGTTTTGAATGTAATGCCTCCAGTAATATGAATCAATGGCACTTTTTTTCATGTCCTGCTAAATTTCCCATTAAGATAAGTTGCTTCTTTTTGTTAGAGATGCAACTGTCCTGGTCCATAATTTGGGACAACTTAAGGTGGCAACTTTAATACACATCTGGGTGGATTGTTTGGGGCACCTGGAGTAACCAGTGCTTGCCCAAGGGGAATCCCGGAGTACCCGTGTGATTACCCTAGGTCCGCCACCCAGGCTCAAAGGGATCATAAGATATTTCATGCCTAGAAACTTCCATGTGCAGTCACAAGCCATTATGGGCTCTGGCATAGTTGAGTAAGTTGTGTGACCTCTTTCCATGGTAGACTAGCTGATGTAGGGGAAAGTAGGTGTACCGGTCTACCCAGGGTTAAGGGGAATGCTGCTGAAATGCTATGTCTCGATCTTCCGATCATGGAGGTGGCCGAGTCTTGTGGGGAAAAGTGTGCAAACCTTTGCAGAGTGTACAAACTAATCATGATTAGCCGTGTCCCCGGTTATGGACAACTTGAGTATCTAGAAGTGAATTATTGGTTGATCTCATCACTCTATTTAATGAAATTATTGGGTTACTAATAACTTGGGAATTTTGGGATTGAGTGGGAGGAACCTTCTCAATAATGGCATTTTAACTTAGTAGTAATAATAAAAATTATTCCTTTGTTGTAGGGTAAAATTAGCTTTATGCAAAATAAAACTTAGAGCCTCCACCAACTAAATTTTCATATAGAGATAGTCTTTTCATTTATTATTATTCTATGGTGTGAAATTGCCAGCATATTCCATGTGCTGACCTACACGGCTGCAACGTCTCATGTTGCAGACTTTTCCAACGAGGATTAAAGGTGCGATAGGTCGTTGTTCTGCACTCAGTTTGCCATGGAGTTGGATGGACTCATTTACCTTCAATGCTTCCGCAGTTATTTTCATTGAGATAGCCTTTGGCCATATTATTGTAATAAATACTCTTTTGATGACCTCGATGTAATAAAGTGTGATTGAACTCTGTTATAATTCCTCGAGTACTATGTGTGTCAGCATACCGATCCAGGGATGCCACTTAAGCACAGAGACTTTGATCCATTTTGGGTCGGGTCGTTACATGGATACACACTCTCACCCTTCCATCATTACTAGCCTCTTCGGTACCGTGCATTGCCCTTTCTCACCTCGAGAGTTGGTGCAAACTTTGCCAGTGCATCCAAACCCCGTGACATGATACACTTTGTCAAACATAAACCTCCTTATATCTTCTTCAAAACAGCCACCATACCTACCTATTATGGCATTTCCATAGCCATTCCGAGATATATTGCCATGCAACTTTCCACCGTTCCGTTCATCATGACACACATCATCACTGTCATATTGCCTTGCATGATCATGTAGTTGACATCATATTTATGGCAAGGCCACCATGCATAATTTATCATACATGTCACTCTTGATTCATTGCCTATCCCGGTACACCGCCAGAGGCATGCAAATAGAGTCATATTTTGTTTTAGTATCGAGTTGTAATCTTTGAGTTGTAAATAAATAGAAGTGTGATGATCATAATTAATAGAGCATTGTCCCGAAAAAAATAAAAAAATAAAGGCCAAATAAAAAAAGGAAAGGCCAAATAAAAAAATAAAAAAGAAAGTCCAAATAAAAAAAGAAAAAATATATAAAATAAGAAGGGACAGTGCTACTATCCTTTTTCCACACTTGTGCTTTAAAGTAGCACCATGATCTTCATGATAGAGAGTCTCTTGTTTGTCACTTTCATATACTAGTGGGAATTTTTCATTATAGAACTTGGCTTGTATATTCCAACAATAGGCTTCCTCAAATACCCTAGGTCTTCGTGAGCAAGCAAGTTGGATGCACACCCACTTAGTTTCTTTTGTTGAGCTTACATACATTTACAGCTCTAGTGCATCTATTGCATGGCAATCCCTACTCCTCGCATTGACATCAATTGATGGGCATCTCCATAGCCCGTTGATTAGCCGTGTCAATGTGAGACTTTCTCCTTTTTTGTCTTCTCCACACAACCCCCATCATTATATTCTATTCCACCCATAGTCCTATGTCCATGGCTCACGCTCATGTATTGCGTGAAAGTTAATTTTTTTGAGATTACTAAAGTATGAAACAATTGCTTGGCTTGTCATTGGGGTTGTGCATGATGAGAGTGTTTTTGTGTGACGAAAATGAAGCATAGTCAAACTATATGATTTTGTAGGGATAAGCTTTCTTTGGCCATGTTATTTTGAGAACATAATTGCTTAGCTAGTATGCTTGAAGTATTATTATTTTTATGTCAATATTAAACTTTTGCCTTGAATCTTATGGATCTGAATATTCTTGCCACAATAAAGAGGATTACATAGATAAATATGTTAGGTAGCATTCCACATCAAAAATTCTGTTTTCATCATTTACCTACTCGAGGACGAGCAGGAATTAAGCTTGGGGATGCTTGATACGTCTCCAACATATCCATAAGTTTTGATTGTTCCATGCTATTATATTATCCATCTGGGATGCTTTACATGCATTTATATGCTATTTTATATGATTTTTGGGACTAACCTATTAACCTAGAGCCCAGTGCCAGTTTCTGTTTTTTTCCTTGTTTTTGAGTTTTATAGAAAATGAATACCAGCCGGAGTCAATTGACGTGTCGATTTTTGATGATTTTTTATGGACCAAAGAAGCCCCCGGAGTAAAATAGTTGTGCTAGAAGAGTCCCGAGCCATCCACGAGATAGGAGGGCGATCCCAGGGGGTAGGGCGCGCCCTCCACCCTCGTGGACGACTCGGGCACCTCCCTGACTTGTTCCCGACGCCAAAATTCCTATAAATACTGAAACATCTAGAAAATAACCTAGATCGGAAGTTTCGCCGCCGCAAGCCTCTGTATCCACAGAAAACCAATCTAGACCCATTCCGGCAGACTGCTGGAGGGGGGAATCCCTCACCGGTGGCCATCTTCATCATCCCGACACTCTCCATGACGAGGAGGGAGTAGTTCACCCTCGGGGTTGAGGGTATGTACCAGTAGCTATGTGCTTGATCTCTCTCTCTCTCTCTCTCTCTCTCTCTTGTGTTCTTGATTCAGAACGATCTTGATGTGTCGCGAGCTTTGCTATTATAGTTGGATATTATGATGTTTCTCCCCCTCTACTCTCTTGTAATGGATTGAGTTTTCCCTTTGAAGTTATCTTATCGGGTTGAGTTTTTAAGGATTTGAGAACACTTGATGTATGTCTTGCATGTGCTTATCTGTAATGACAATGGGATATCACGTGATCCACTTGATGTATGTTTTGGTGATAAACTTGAGCTCCGTGACCTCATGAACTTGTGCATAGGGGTTGGCACATGTTTTCATCTTGACTCTCCGGTCATAAACTTTGGGGAACTCTTTGAAGTTCTTTTTGTTGGTTGAATAGAGGAATCCAAGATTGTGTGATGCATATTGTATAATCATACCCATGGATACTTGAGGTGACATTGGAGTATCTAGGTGACATTTGGGTTTTGGTTGATTTGTTTCTTAAATTATTATTCTAGAATGAACTCTAGGATAGATTGAACGGAAAGAATAGCTTCGTGTTATTTTACTACGGACTCTTGAATAGATCGATCAGAAAGGATAACTTTGAGGTGGTTTCATACCCTACAATAATCTCTTCGTTTGTTCTCCGCTATTATTGACTTTGGAGTGACTCTTTTTTTGCATGTTGAGGGATTGTTATATGATCCAATTATGTTATTATTGTTGAGAGAACTTGCACTAGTGAAAGTATGAACCCTAGGCCTTGTTTCCTAGCATTGCAATACTGTTTACGCTCACTTTTACCACTTGCTACCTTGCTGTTTTTATATTTTTCAGATTACAAAAACCTTTATCTACTATCCATATTGCACTTGTATCACCATCTCTTCGCCGAACTAGTGCACCTATACAATTTACCATTGTATTGGGTGTGTTGGGGACACAAGAGACTCTTTGTTATTTGGTTGCAGGGTTGTTTGAGAGAGACCATCTTCATCCTACGCCTCCCACGGATTGATAAACCTTAGGTCATCCACTTGAGGGAATTTTGCTACTATCCTACAGACCTCTGCACTTGGAGGCCCAACAACGTCTACAAGAAGAAGGTTGTGTAGTAGACATCAGTCAGTATTGGCCTTCTTTCACATGATTGTGCAGTGTGCTTTCATATGTTATGCTACTTATACGGTAATGTTGCTTGATTTTAGTGATTTGCACATAAGGAGACCAGACTTCCAATCTGTATGTGCACCTTAATATCCGATTGAGGTAAGATAATGATATTTCACAATTGTTGGCATGTATTTTGCTATTGTCATCAGAAAATTAATGTCGTTGTTTAGTGCTATACTTGTGCGCGAAGCTTGTCTGTTATCGAAGTGATAAAGGGGAAGACCAAGTGGAAGAAGAACAAAAATCAACTCCCGGTGCTGTAATGAAACACTGGAACTATGATGACACACGTAATGATATAGTTTTGCATCTTAATTTATTGCTATGGCTGGAACGAGCAATTGTTTTGCCACTGATTTGATGCCACTCTTAATGTATGCGCTACACAATAAGCCTCCTGACAAATGTTGGTAATGGCCCACGAATTTCATCCATATGATTGAGCTTTGTCATCGATACTGGTGTTGTGCTACTATTTAGCTACTGTCATAGGAAAGTGGTATTGTCCTCAAGAAGTACTTCATCTGTGCTATTTTAAATATTTCTTTTCTTTTTTTCGAGCAAACAGGGATGCTATCATTTAGTTGTTCTCTTGTCTTTGCACAATAGGATCATCCTCCTCTCAAGAAGAATATGGAGTACGTGAAGTACCTAGTTCTGATTATGCCAGGATGAAGAAGCCAAGCCTCTCTTCTTATCAGAAGGGAGAAGTTGAAGCATGGTTACATTACTGCCCACAAGAACAAACTAACTTTAGCTCAGAAGGACTCACAGATTTGCATCTTTGTTGCTGTGATGGGCAATACACTGTTGTTAGGATTCTTTCCGGTGAGTTCCATTTTTTAAATGTGTGCTCTGCATGGATCATGTAGGTTGCCTGTTTAAACTATCAATTGATAGTACAATTTGCTTTATATTAATCACTTTTTTTATATTTATGCAAACAGGGATGCTCAGCTTGATTTCAATGGGAACTGCAGAAAATGTTCTGATGGTTCGTGCCCTCCATTATACTTCATCATGCAAAATACATCGAATGTTCTCGAATCATTCATTTCCACCTCCAGCCACAAAATTAGCTACAAGAAAGGAGGTGCTGATATGTTCAAGGTGTTGCAACATATAAAGGCGAAATCATACAAGCTACGCACGAAGTTGGTTGATTTTAGTGGAGCTGCACAAAAAGAACATCTGATTTATTTAGCGCGAGGTGACATGTCAATGTCCGAACTAATGGCAAACCCCGCCCATTCCACAATCATAGGCATTTGATATTTTGGAATGGGAAAACCTTGCCAAAGTTTGCTCATTGATGTATGTAAAAATACATGCATTTGATATTTTGGAATGGGACAACCTTGTCAAATTTTGCTCATTGATGTTAGCAAGAAGACATGTGTTTGATATTTTGGAATGGGACGCCCTTTGCCGTCAGCAGCATCGATCAAATTTTCTTTATTTTTTAGTTGTGAAATAAATATTGGCTCTGACGTGTGAATCATTGAGATGCATAATCATCTATTTTTTGAATGTTCTTTATGAATTGCTAGGCCTGTGAGTTTGATTGCAATGTACAGGCACGCTAAAAACATGCTCAAACTTTTTGTACGTGTGAACCTACTGCAAACGAGGTGATCACCATGCATCCTGAGAATAATGCTAGTATGTATTGTTTTGCATGTTCATCTAATGCTAGTGATACAAGAATTCCAACAACTCAGACTAAAGTCGTTCATACACAGCCAGATTTCATATAAACATGCCGGATTTCATTACATTTCATACATTCTTCAACTAAAAAGGGGTGCGCTGGAGGTATAATTAATTAACCTAATCTATGATCTCCAGTGCCCATTCCCCGTGTCCGGCTGGGCCCCAAGAACAGAAGCTTCTTCTCCAGCTCCGCCTCCGGAGCCACGGGAAGTAAAGCTATCCGACTCCACGTCGCTGCCAAGTAGCTAATCGGCCGTCCATGTTCAACCCGCCAAGCTTGGCTTCAATAGGAGGGTAGGAGTGGTGGCCTTACTTGGACTCGAGCGGCGGCGACCTACCATCTTCTACTCTTCCTCATTTTTTGTGTGGCGCAACCTCGTTGCCAACGGGGCGGTGCCTCGGCGGAGCGAGGGAAATCCTCTCCCTTGTTGCTGGCAGGGCGGGGCCTCGGCGGAGCTGGCGATGTCATCTACCTCGTTGTTGGTTGGGCGGGGCCTTGGCGGAGCAGGGCCTCGTCATAGCCGGCGAAGTCCTCCACCTCCGTGCCAGTGGGCTGGGGCCTCAGCAGAGCCGACTATGTCCTCTGCCTTATTGTTGGCAAGGTGGGGCCTTGGCGGAGCAGGGCCTGGCCATAGCCGGTGAAGTCCTCCACCTCGGTGCCGGCGGGGAGGTGCCTCAGCGGAGCCATCATTTTCCTCCGCCTCGTCGCCGGTCTCGCCAAACAGCGCCTTGCCCGCTTCACTGCCCTCTTTGTAGGCAGCCGCAACCTTCGCCACACACAGGCGGTACCACCAGCGTGAGAGGCGGATCTCGCAGGCGGAGCGGGCGGAGCGGTACGACTCGAGTAGCACCTCCTGCTCCGCCCGCTCCGGGTGATCTACTCCTCCACCTGCAGGTGCTCCTGGAGGACATGGTGGTTGTTAGGCAGCATCGGCCTGCGCCTCCTGGAATTGCTCCTCACGCTTCTGCCTCACCATGTCCATGTATTGGGCACGGGCCTCGCCGATGGTCATGGTGCAATGCACCGGTGAGGATAGCACGGAGGAGGGGGTTGGCGCCTGATTGTCGATGACCATGTTCTCCATTGGGATGTCGTCGTCCTCTGGCTGCCTGCCGGCCAGCCAGTCGGCAGTAATGACTGACATCTTCTTCTTCTGATCCATCGTCCGCCCATCCCGAAGAGCGTTGGAGCGCGAGGAAGCCGTGGTGGGAGTGGGTGGAGAGGAGAAAGGGAACGGAGGTGGATGACTACAGCTATGGCCGGCGCAACAGTTTATATAGCAATGGTGGGCGGCAGAGGGACGGACGGGTGGCGCCGGAGTAGCCGCCTCAGCAAACTGCGTATCATTAATGAGGGTGGCAAATGAACGTATAGGCGGCACTTGTGTCATTTGAACGTGAACCAGCAGTCTGGTCCAGCAGCCGGACATGCTGGCTCGCCAGCGAGCTCGCCGAGATCAGCAACGACAACCGGACGATGGATGTGGCTTCCGACCAGTAGCCGGCGCCACCGCCCAAGCCGGTTCATGTCGTGTTCACCATAGAACAGGTGTGGCCGCACTTCAATGTCCTAATGGTGGAAGAGCTACCAGCGCAGGAGGACCTGTGCTACATCCTCCGTCTCCTCAACCAGCACCGGCTCGCGGAGGGACGAATCGCCGGCGAACAAGCGAACGACAATGCCATCATGGACATGTGGCCCTATGATCCCGTCTTCCTGAATGAGCACCAGGAGTTGTATCAAACCATCCGTAGGGCCTGTGAGGCCCTCTCCGTCGTCCTTCGAGTTGTTGCGCTCGCCGTGGCGCCGTCGTCTCATGTTGTCAACATGGACAGCGAACATGAGGAATCAGGAGTTGACTTTACATGGAGAGGATGACAGTACGGACCCACCAGGGCCATAGAAGTATGTACACAAGTGCCTCCTTATCTACAATGATAAAAAAATTGCTTCTTCCTGGTTTCCTGAGATCACGGTCCCACACCATTGTCAACCTATATAGTCGATAAACGGGAGATTTGCACAAGGAACGACCGACCACTGGGACCCATCAGCTCTAGCAGTATTTGTTTTTTGAGGTGTGAGGAGAGTTTTTCTTGAGCGTTGTTTTTGTTGTTGTTCAGGGGAGCAGGGTATCAATTGGGCGGGCTTTGGCCCGTCTAGCCCAGGCTATTACTTCATGTCGACCAAATATCCAACCCAGATATTAATTTTTCAAGGTGAAAATGGCTAGACCAGCTATACTTTCTTTTGAGGAATACCCAACTGATGTCAACTTGTTATTCTCCGCCCCGCTGGGCTGCAAATTTTTCCTAGGAGGGATGCATTAGGCCTAATAAGAAAATGAGATTGAAGAAATAATAAATGGGATGTAAATATAAAAACTGGGCTGTAAATATATAAAATGCACCAAACAGGTAATTAGTTTCAAAAATATTATTTTTGGATTTTGAAAATTTTAATTTCATTACTTGTTGCGCGCGCAATATTTCATTAGATTTTTACCTAATACAAATTTATTTTGAAATTATATTTAATCTGACTCAAAATTTCGGGATAAAAATATTTCGGATCCCATCAAAATGTGGAATTTTTTGTTGAATTCAGTTTTGAGCGGTTGGTTGAAATTACTAATCATTGTCCTGGATAGAAAATGGGCTGTAATTTTAACAAACGGTAAATGGGCTGTAGTATATTCCATTAGAATTCAAAAGTGTGTTGTACATTATTACAAATCACAAATGGGCTACATGTTCTCTGCCACAGATGTGACGCTCACTTGTGGTTCTACTAAGTTGACGCGTATGGAAGGCTTTGTCAACTTATAGTCAACACACGATTCTAGCAGCAGTGGCCGTTGGATGTCCATCCAACGGCTTTAGTGCTTCTTCAATCTCGGATATTCTTGCTTCAGCCTCCCAAACCACCGCCGGTGGTACCGCCTGCTACCGCCTCCCTTGGCCAGCTGTGTTGCCGCGCAGGCTTCACTGGCCCACCCTACTCCCATAGACGTTCAGGCCATTTCTCTACTCACCAACACCCCATGTTATTCTCCGGCAACGACAACCTCACACCATATCCGAACCACTGAACCCTCGTACTACCCTCTGTGTGGACATCCACTATTGTGTCTTCGTCAGCTCCGGGTCGTTCCCTTACTAGGCCTCGCCATCGTTCACCGTGTTGGTTCTCTCGGGCGGCATGGTCAGACAAAACCACTATTCACACCAGGGTGGCTGGCCTACGAGGCTAAGTAATGCATACACTTTTGATGTCCTGGCATAATCCGGATAGCGTGTGGCTGGACATGATCAAGCAACCTTTAAGGGTCTGCCTAAGGGTTAGAACAAACTTGCTGTAAGTACCATGGAAGGAAGGAACTGGTCCACAAAGCCTATGATTCTCGCATATACCTCGGCTTCGAAGACTTGTTCGAGGGCTACTAAGGGAGTCCCGAACTAAGGGGTCCTTGGGCTACCAACCTGTTCTTATGGGCCGGACTAGTGGGTTGCTTATTGTCGGATTTGGGGCTCCACAGCCCAAGAAAGGTTCGACCTCTCGGGCGTGTGCGAAGGACTCAACCTATCTAGCCTACCAGCTCATCGCTCCATAGCCTAGCTCAATTCACACGAACACAGAAGAAGATGAACACATCAGTTTACCCAGGTTCAGGCCACCTTGCGGTGTAAGACCCTACTCTTGCTTTGTGGTGGATTACCCTCACAAGGGGCTGAGGATGAACTAGTACAAGGGATGAACAACCTCACGAGGTCTATGGGTGAGGGAATGAGTCGACCGGGGTCGGATCAGATTCCTCTCTATGGAGGTGGCTAACCTATATTTATAATGGCCTCGGTCATCTTCCCCCAAAACATAGGCGGGAAGGGATCCCACAGTGGCCAATTTGAAAGGGGACAAGTAGTACATCTTATCCTGACGAAAGGTGGTCTTCACCTGCAAAGCTTCTGGTCGTGACGCAGCGGTGGGCTCGGCAATGACATCCGCCCTACTGCGCTGGCGGTCTTGGTCTCATTGCACTGGAATGGAAACCTTTGCCAGATTCCTCAGGAACCCACGCTTTTTGTTGCCTCCTTATCACCAAAGAGGAAACTGCCTCCTCTGCACCCGTTGGCGCCCGCATGCCTTGGTCGTTGTCGGTGTCAAAACCGGCGGATCTTGGGTAGGGGGTCCCGAACTGTGCATCTAAGGACGATGGTAACAGGAGACAGGGGGCATAATGTTTACCCAGGTTCGGGCCCTCTCTATAGAGGTAATACCCTACGTCCTGCTTGATTGATATTGATGAATACGAGTATTACAAGAGTTGATCTACCTCGAGATCGTAATGGCTAAACCCTAGAGGTCTAGCTCGTATGGTTATGATGATGAATATCTCTCCCTCCGGACTAAGCCCTCTGGTTTATATAACACCAGGAGGATCTAGGGTTACACGAAGTCGGTTACAAAGAAAGGAATCTACATATTTGATCACCAAGCTTGCCTTCTACGCCGAGGAGAGTCCCATCCAGACACAGGTGCAGTCTTCGGTCTTCGTATCTTCACAGCCCATCGGTCCGGCCCATGGCTAACAGGCCGGACGCCCAAGGACCCCTTAGTCCAGGACTCCCTCAGTAGCCCCTGAACCTGGCTTCAATGACAAGGTATCCGGCGCGTAGATCTGTCTTCGGCATTGCAAGGCGGGTTCCTCCTTCCAAACTCCAAGATAGTCTTCGGACGAAACAAACGTGTCCGGATCTGCAACACACGGCCATAGATAGTATTTCATGAATCCAATCTGCTGACAACTTTAGTGACATCACGCTTTCCCGGTCATTATTTCGAACCGTTTCCCGTCCTGCCGTTCCATGTTTCGGGGCATAGTTTTTATTGGTACGTCTTGTCGAAGCAGAGATCGTGTCCCCATATTGCGGGATTTTCATCAATACGAGTGTGGGTAACCCAACCGTCCTACGGGAAAGATTCCTTAGGAATAGGCAGGTTCTTAGGCTTTAGGAGGAGGCGTTCAATACCCGCTGCCTTTACAAAGGAAACAAGGGTCGTCTTTTTTATGCCGAACTTCCCCTCGGCCTTCCCAACCTCAAGTTCTAGTACCCAAGGTTCAACTTCATTGCTTCAAGACTCCCCATCATGTCCGGACCCAGCCCTCAAGGCCGATGGATAGCTTCCTCCGTTACAAAGGAGGATATTGCAAAGCTTCGGGCGGCCAGATACTTGACCGTGGAGATACACCACATGCTTCCTGGTCAAGGACATGTTATTCCGACCCCCGGATCTGGCAAGAGGGGTCGTATTCATCTCCCACTTCCTCTAAGGGCTAGGGTTCGCTCTGCACCCCTTCGCCCGGGGGCTAATGTTTTATTACGGACTAGATTTTCATGATCTAGCTCCGGACTCCTTCCTCCATGTCTCGGTGTTTATCTTAACATGCGAGGCCTTCCTCCAACCCCCCCCCCCCACACTTCGGCTTATGGCTCAAGACCTTTAGTATGAAGCCGAAGGTAATTGACAGGGAACATGCAGAGTGCGGTGGTGCTGTAGTGAGCAAACTTACCAACACTCCCTGGCCGAAAGGCTCTTTCACCGAAACCTCCAACCAATGGCAGCGAGAGTGGTTTTATGTCACGGAACTCCGTAGTACCAAGTGGGCAGCTATACCTGTGTTCCGCTCCGGCCCTCCGCCACAGCTTGCATCATGGATCAACAAAGGGCTAGACTGGGGATTAGTTGATGAAGTACAGACTCTACAGAGCCGCATCCGAATGCTCCATGGCTAGTGAGACCAAGCCATCGACCGTGTCATATGCTAGTCTAGTTGGCTGCGCGTCCACACAGCCCTTTCGACTAGGGACCTTTTAGGACAGTCATCATATAATGCATAGTCCCACAAACAAGTCACGTACTTGCTGATACACATCATTCATAATGTCCACGGATTATCTTTATTCATAAACACATAGGAAATATCATCATACATGATTGCCTCTAGGGCATATCTCCAACAGTCTCCCACTTGCACTAGAGTCAATCAAATAGACATCGAATGCCCATAACTCTAATGTGCCCCTCGTGCTTGGGTTGTAGAAGCAGCTTAGTCAACGGAACCGCAACATTTTCATCCTTGTGAATTTTGCATAACTCTACATCACCACTCTTTACGATCTTTTGTATCAGGTGATATTTCCGATCTATGTGTCTGACCTTGTGGTGATTCCTCGGCTCCTTGGCTTGTGCGATGGCACCAGAATTATCACAATAAAGGTCCAACGGTTTTACCGAGGCTAGGAAAATACCAAGATCATCCAGAAAGTTCCGGATCCAAACACCTTCCTTTGTAGCTTCACAAGCTGCAATGTATTCGGCTTTTGTAGTAGAATCGGCCACCGTATCTTGCTTGGAACTCATTCAGCTAACTGCTCCTCCGTTCATAACGTACACGAATCTGGACTGTGATCGACAATCATCTCCATCGGTTTGGAAACTAGCATCGGCGTAACCCCTTACGACGAGTTCTTCCTCACCTCCATAAACTAGGAACATCTCTTTAGTCCTTTTCAGGTACTTCGAAATAGTCTTTACTGCTGCCCAGTGACTCACACCTGGGTTGGCCTGGTATCTACTTGTTAGGCTTATTGCAAAAGCAACATCGGGCCGCGTACATATCATGCATACATGATGGATCTGGTTGCTGAGGCATACAGAATCCTACTCATCCTGCTTTGCTCATCAGATGTCGAAGGACTCTGAGTCTCGCTTAGCCTTATACCATGTGAGAGTGGCAAGAACCCTTTCTTTGCCTCACTCATGTTGAACTGCTTCAACACTTTATCTATGTACGTGCTCTGGCTTAAGCCGAGCAGCCTCCTTGATCTATCTCTATAGATCTTAATGCCTAAAATGTACATTGCCTCACCAAGGTCCTTCATTGAAAACTTGCCATTCAATGACTCCTTGACCGAGTTCAGCATCGAAATATCATTTCCGATCAGTAGTATGTCATCCACATACAAGATCAAAAACACTATAAGCTCCCACTTAACTTCTTGTATAAACAAGAGTCCTATTCGCTTTTGATGAAGCCGAAACTAGTGACGACCTCATCAAAACGAATGTTCCCGCTCGGAGATGCTTGCCTCAACCCATAAATGGATCTCTTGAGCTTGCATACCTTACTAGTGCTAGTCGGATTGACAAAACCCTCGGGCTGTATCATACACACGTCCTCAATTAAATTTCTATGAAGGAAAGCCATCTTGACATCCATCTGCCATATCTCGTAATCGAAATATGCAGCTATAGCTAGTACGATCCTCACTGACTTCAGCATCGCTACTGGCGAGTAAGTCTCGTCATAGTCAATTCCTTGAACTTGTCCATAACCCTTAGTGACAAGCTGAGCTTTGTGGATTTGAACATTTCCATCCACATCGATTTTCTTCTTAAAGACCCATTTGCAACCAATGGCTGTTACGCCAGGCGGCGGATCAACCAAGTCCCAGACTTGATTCTCATCCATGGGCTTTAAGTCGGATCTCATGGCGTCCAACCATGCCTCGGAATCTGGGCTCACCATCGCTTCCGCATACTTGGCCAGCTCGTCATTTTCTAGCAACAATACATCATGCACTCTGCGCAATCTTTCCGACCTTCGTGGTTCCGGTGCCGCTTCCACTACGGGTTCCCTGACTGACTCCGGTATGATCTCATCACCAGCCGAGCCATCCCCGAGTGGTCCTCGAATTTCTTCGAGTCGGACCGTCCTCCCACTGGCCTCCCGACTGAGAAACTCTTTCTCAAGGAAAACCCCATTCCGAGCAACAAACACTTTGTTCTCTTCCTGGTTGTAGAAGCTATATCCCAAGGTTTCCCTCGGATATCCCACGAATATGCATTTATCCGACTTGGGTGTAAGCTTGTCTGACATAAGTTTCTTGACAAATGCTTCACAACCCCAAATCTTTAGAAAAGACAAACTGGGACTCTTCCCGGTCCACATCTCATGTGGTGTCTTGTCTATGGATTTTGATGGTACCCTGTTAAGTGTGAAAGCTGCAGTTTCTAGAGCGTATCCCCAGAATGACAAGGGTAAATCTGACTTGCTCATCATAGATCGAACCATGTCCAACAAGGTACAATTCCTCCGTTCCGATACACCATTTCTCTGTGGCATACCCGGAGGTGTGAGCTGAGGTACTATACCTCTGCTTTTTAGATGATCATCAAACTCCTGGCTCATGTACTCACCTCCACGATCAGATCATAGAAGTTTTATACTCTTGCCGAGCTGATTCTCAACCTCGTCTTGAAACTCTTTGAACTTTTCAAAAGTCTCTGACTTGTGCCTCATCAAATAGATATATCCATATCTACTCAACTCGTTGGTAAAAGCCACGAAGTACTGATAGCCACCTCTGGCAGTTGTGCTCATTGGTCCACACACATCACTGTGTATCAGTTCCAACAACTCAGATGCCCTCTCACAACTCTTTGCGAAAGGAGACTTAGTCATCTTGCCGAGCAAGCATGATTCACATGTCTCAAACGACCCAAAGTCGGTCGAAGTTAGGAGTCCATCATCATGGAGCTTCTTCATGCGTTTCAGACTAATGTGTCCAAGCCGGCAATGCCAGAAGTATGATGGATTTATCTCATTAGGCTTATGCCTCTTGACATTCACATTATAGACCGGTTCCTGTTCTAGATTCAATATAAATAACCCATCAACAATGGGTGCATAGCCATGGAACATACCATTCAAATGAATCGAACAACCATTGTCCTTTAAATTGAATTCATAACCCTGACTCATCAAGCATGATGCACACATAATGTTCCGACTAAGTGCAGGAATGTAATAACAATTATTCAATTCCAAAATAAATCCAGAAGGAAGTTGGAGCTCATCGTGCCGACCTCCAACGCAGCAACTCTTGCTTTGTTGCCGACCCTGATGTTAATCTCCCCTTGCGCCACATGCCTAGTTCTTACCAGCCCCTGCATCGAATTGAAAATGTGTACAACCGATCCGGTATCAAATACCCAAGAGCTGCTAGGTATGTCAGCAAGGTAAATGTCTATAACATATGCAACAAGTGTACCTTTGCCTGAAGCAGCATTCCCGACCTTCTTGCCATGCTCTGCAAGACACTTGCTACAGTTCCTCTTTCAGTGACCAGTTTCCTTGCAATGATAGCAAATAGTCTTTGAGTCCGGTCCAGACTTCGGCGTAGCGGCAGAGGTTACCGTCTCCGTGCCCTTTGCCTTAGCCTTTTTCTTGGACCAACTCTTCTTGAACTTAGCCGATTTCTGCACCATCAAGATGCGTGCCTTTTCTTAATATCCTACTCTGCCACTTTGAGCATCCCATGCAATTCAGTGAGCTTCTTATCCATGCCATGTATATGATAGTTCGAGATGAACGTCCCATAGCTGGGCGGAAGAGAACCTAGAACTGCATCAGTAGCCAACTCATCCAAGAGCGGGAAGCCCAACCGATCCAAAGCTTGCACATATCCGATCATCTTGATCACATGCGGGCTCAGTGGATCACCTTCCTTCAGCTTACAATCCATCAAGGATCGCCAGACGTTGAACCTTTCGGTCCTAGCTTGCACCTGAAACATGCTCTTGAGACTCTCGATCATATCGAAAGCCCCAACATCTTTGAAATGTTGCTGCAAATCGGGCTCCATACAAGACAGTATGAGGCAGATGATCTCGTTTGATTCGTCAACAAGTCTCTGGTAGGCATTCTTGGTTGTGGTACTAGCATTATCGACAGGTTCCTCTAGAAGCGGATCCTCTAGAACATGTTCCTTTTTATCATGCTTGAGAATAATTCTCAAATTTCTATACCAGGTAGTAAAGTTTGTTCCATTTAGTTTATCCTTTTCCACAATTGATTTCAATGCAAAGTTGGGTTGAGCAGGTGGTGCCATTGATCTACAACAGAAGAATATGCAATCACTAAGCAATGTGTTTATGTAGAGTAATTCTAGCCTTAAAAAGAAATACTCCCACTGAAGTCAGCATCCCTCCGCAAACTCTCAGTGATTCAGGATCCGACTAGCACATGCGACTAGTGAGCTTTAGCATCACTGCTAGACAACATATCTATCCGGTAAGCAACTCCTTGCTAATCGTATCTCTATACGACTCCTGTCGGTCGGGTAGGTATCTCATACCCCAGCTCCCGACCTCTTTTGCCACAAGGCCCAAAACCGTTTTGATAGCCTTGTCAAGTTAACCTAATGCAGTGCATGTCCATGTCCGACACGAACCCTTTAGTTCAAGGACACCTAGCAGCACCCGAATTTTATGAGCCCACTACTAGACGTACTTGACGTGCGAAGGTGCAACATCGGGAATGGCAATTTACTTGATATTCACGAGGGATCTTTCTACCATTCTAACATGCATAGAAACAAAGAGGCATAACAATCACAAGTAAAACATATATTGTGAAATAGTATGGCTCCTTCATGGATGTCCTTCTAGGTCGGCTCCAACTCCGATGACCATCTAGGAACTCCATCTTGTTTGTCATGCCGAGACGCCAAGCCACCAACCTGATCTCTATTATCCAACTACTACAACTAGTAATGAATTTACATAGAGTAACAAGTCGACACGCAGGTCGTTATACAATATAATGACATCACTTTGGCTTCTGCCGGCTGACAAACATGACATGCATGCCATGTATAATTTACACACATGCATCACATACACATGAGCCATACTATTCACATCAAACCCTGCAAAATAAAGTTATGCATAGAATCACATTCTACCGGTTTGAGTGATCGTGTACGAAATACAAGGCACTACGCACACGGCGGTCCCGCTAACCGGTTAGCGGGCGGGGTTCGAAGGGGCAGCGCCCCTCGCGGGTGCGGGCAGAGCTGGACATTTTCGGAAATCACAGATCACATATGAACTCCGATCACGCCGAATTTTCCGATCTGACCGATCTTATCGATCATCGTGAGCCCAATTCGGATTTACGTTTCACTGTTTACCCCGATGGAGGATACCAACCAGTAGGGGTATAGGTTGTGTCATGACCTCATCGATTCCGATCATCAGAAAACATAGCCACATCGATTCCCATGTGCAGTTGATCTCATCAACCGTGCACATAGCCGATCTCATCAATGACAACAGATCTCATCTATCGCCTCCACATATCTAATATGCATACGATCTGAACCCAAATCCTATAGCAGAGGCTCTGATACCACTGTTGGAACCTAAAGTAGGGTGCGTCGACTGCAAATTAAAATTTTCCTACGTGCAGAACAACGAAGAACATGCTATGGGAGATGGATCACAGTTCGTTACCACTAAACGCGCAGTGCCGTGCAGCGGAAGAAGAGTTGGGGCAGCTGATACGTCCATTTTGCATCATGCTTTTATATTGATATTCATTGCATTATGGGCCATTATTACACATTATGTCATAATACTTATGCCTATTCTCACTTATTTTACAAGGTTTCCATAAAGAGGGAGAATGCCGGCAGCTAGGATTCTGGGCTGGAAAAGGAGCAAATATTAGAGACCTATTCTGCACAGCTCCAAAAGCCCTCAAACTTCATGGAAGATGTTTTCCAAATATATAAAAATACTGAGAGCAAGAACTTCACCAGGGGGGCCACACCCTACCCACGAGGGTGGGGGGCGCGCCCCCTACCTCGTGGGCCCCCTGTTGGCCCTCCGGTGTCCATCTTCTGCTATATGAAGTCTTTCGATGGGAAAAAATAATAAGCCAGCTTCTCGGATGAAACTCCGCCGCCACGAGGCAGAACCTTGGCGGAACCAATCTAGGGCTCTGGCGGAGCTGTTCTGCCGGGGAAACTTCCCTCCTGAAGGGGGAAATCATCGCCATCGTCATCATCAACGCTCCTCTCATCGGGAGAGGGCAATCTCCATCAATATCTTCATCAGCACCATCTCCTCTCAAAGCCCTAGTTCATCTCTTGTATCCAATTCTCGTCTCCAAGTCCGGAATTGGTGCTAGTAGGTTGCTAGTAGTGTTAATTACTCCCTGTAGTTAATGCTAGTTGGTTTAATTGGTGGAAGATCATATGTTCAGATCCTATATGCATATTAATACCCCTCTGATTATGAACATGTTTATGCTTTGTGAGTAGTTATGTTTGTTCCTGAGGACATGGGAGAAGTCTTGCTATTAGTAGTCATGTGAATTTGGTATTCGTTCGATATTTTGATGAGATGTATGTTGTCTCTCCCCTAGTGGTGTTATGTGAACATCGACTACATGACACTTCACCATTGTTTGGGCCTAGAGGAAGGCATTGGGAAGTAATAAGTAGATGATGGGTTGCTAGAGTGACAGAAGCTTAAACCCTAGTTTATGCGTTGCTTCATAAGGGGCTGATTTGGATCCATATGTTTCATGCTATGGTTAGGTTTACCTTAATACTGTTGTTGTAGTTGCGGATGCTTGCAATAGAGGTTAATCATAAGTGGGATGCTTGTCCAAGTAAGGATAGTACCCAAGCACCGGTCCACCCACATACCAAATTATCAAAGTACCGAACGCGAATCATATGAGCACTTTTCTCTATATAAGAGTTTGTCCAGGCTTGTCCTTTGCTACAAAAAGGATTCGGCCACCTTGCTGCACTTTATTAACTTTTGTTACTTGTTGCTCGTTACAAATTATCCTATCACAAAACTATCTGTTACCACTTATTTCAGTACTTGCAGAGAATACCTTGCTGGAAACCGCTTGTCATTTCCTTTTGCTCCTTGTTGGGTTCGACACTTTTACTTATCAAAAGGACTCCGATAGATCCCCTATACTTGTGGGTCATCAAGACTCTTTTCTGGCGCCGTTGCCGGGGAGTGAAGCGCCTTTCGTAGGTGGAATTTGGTAAGGAAAAATTTATATAGTGTGCTGAAATTTACTGTCACTTGTTACTATGGAAAGTAATCCTCTGAGGGGCTTGTTAGGGGCATCTTCACCCCGACCAGTAGAGCAAAGAGTTTCTCCTCAACCTACTGAACCTAATGAAAATGAAAATGTCTGCTTTGAAATTCCTTTGGGTATGATAGAAAAACTGCTAGCTAATCCTTTTTTAGGAGATGGAACAAAGCATCCTGATGAGCATCTAATATATGTGGATGAAGTTTGTGGATTATTTAAGCTTGCAGGTGTACCCGGAGATGTTGTTAAGAAGAAGGTCTTCCCTTTATCTTTGAAGGGAGATGCATCGACATGGTATAGGCTATGTGATGATATGGGGTCTTGGAATTACAAATGATTGAAATTGGAATTTCATCAGAAGTTTTATCCTATGCATCTTGTTCATCTTGATCGCAATTATATATAATTTTTTTGGCCTGGGAAGGAGAAAGCATCGCTCAAGCTTGGGGGAGGCTTAAATCAATGTTATATTCGTGCCCCAATCATGAGCTCTCAAGAGAAATGATTATTCAAAATTTTTATGCTCGGCTTTCTGATAACAATCACACCATGCTTGATACTTCTTGTGTTGGCTCTTTTATTATGAAGACTATTGAATTCAAATGGGATTTAATGGAAAGAATTAAATGCAACTCTGAAGATTGGGACCTCGACAAAGGTAAGGAGTCAGGTATGACACCTAGGTTTGATTGTGTTAAATATTTTATGGATATCGATGTTTTCCGTAAATTTAGCACTAAATATGGACTTGACTCTGAGATAGTAGCTTCTTTCTGTGAATCTTTTGCTACTTATGTTGATCTCCCCAAGGAGAAGTGGTTTCAATATCATCCTCACATAGAAGTAAGAGTAGCTACACCTATTAAAGTTGAAGAAAAGATTGTCACTTATAATGATCCTATTGTTCCTACTTCTTATGTTGAGAAACCACCTTTTTCTGTTAGGATAAAGGATCATGCTAAAGCTTCAACTGTGGTTTGTAAAAGCAATATTAAAACGTATACACCTCATGAGCAAATTAAAGTTGAACCTCATATTGCTATTGTTAAAGATCTCTTGTCTGATAATATTGATGGGCATGTTATTCATTTCCTTGATGAGATTGCTAGAATTGCTAAGCCTTGTGCTAAAGATAAAAATAGACCCGTGGTAGGCATGCCTGTTATTTCTGTTAAAATAGGAGATCATTGTTATCATGGCTTATGTGATATGGGTGCTAGTGCAAGTGCAATACCTTATTCCTTATACGAAGAAATTATGCATGATATTGCACCTGCTGAGATAGAAGATATTGATGTCACAATTAAACTTGCCAATAGAGATACTATTTCACCAATGGGAACTTTTAGAGATGTTGAAGTCTTGTGTGGGAAAACTAAATATCCTGCTGATTTTCTTGTTGTTGGTTCCCCACAAGATAGCTTTTGTCCCATTATATTTGGTAGACCCTTCTTAAACATTATTAATGCTACCATTGATTGTAAAAGGGATGTTGTTACTATCGGTTTAGATGATATGACTCATGAATTTAATTTCTCTAAATTTAGTAGACAACACCGTGAAGAAGAATTACCTAGTAAGGATGAAATTATTTGTTTTGCTTCTATTGCCGTACCTCCTAGTGATCCTTTAGAACAATATTTGCTAGACCATGAAAATGATATTTTTATGAATGAAAGAAGGGAAATAGACGAAGTATTCTTTAAATAGGAACCTATTCTGAAAAACAATTTGCCTATTGAAATCCTAGGGGATCCTCCTCCACCCAAGGGTGATCCCGTTGAAAGGGCATTTCCCTCTTTATGTTTTGGATGATGATGACAACCCTTTGTGGTCTAATCGTGTGCTATATGTTTCAGGTTCTCGATGCTTAAGCCTACATAGGATTGCTATTCTCTCTTGTAGGAAAAGATAGAAGACGGTGTCCCCTATGCTTTTTACCTCTTTGGTCGTAGGGAACCCGTACTATCAAGAGGGAATCCTCATTAGAAAGAACTGGGGGAATCTTTTCACGTACACCTTCATCACCCCTCCTTTGTCTTTCTCAGGTGTGTGAGAGAGAGAGTTTTCCTTATCTCTTCCCTAATCTATTCCTGCTCACTATTTCTGCCTAGCGATTGTACCGCTGGGTCTTGTCGCTCATCAGCTTTGCTCGAGCGGTTGTACCGCTGCCTCCGGGCGGTGGTACCGCCACCATGCTCTGCAAAAGCTAGGATGGTGGTTCCGGCCATGCACCGCTCAAGTACCGCTCGCGCTTCTGGTTTGATGCGGTTCTTGGGCGGTAGCGGCCCGGTTGGTTCGGTCGTTCCTCGATGACCGATACCACCGGTGGTCCGAGTGGTTCTTCCGCTCAGAACTTAGCCGCCCAAGAGCTCAAGGCCATGCGGTTGTTCCGGCCAGGCACCGCCCAAGTACCGGTCAAGCTCCTATTTTGATGCGGTGGTTGTGCGGTGGCTAGGCGGTTAGTCCGGCTATTTTTCTTAGCCGGTACTACCGCCTGCAGGTCTGGTTGTACCGCTTGGTAGGGTTCTGCAGATACACCTGAGTCCCGGTTGTACCGGGACGAGTACCGGTTGTACCGCTGCAGTGCAAAAAACACAGTAACGGCTAGAATTTAGGGTTGCTATATAAGGGAGCTTCTCCCACCTACCACTCCTACCTTTTGACCTCTCTCACTCCACCATTAATGCACTTCAAGCTCTCTTGCCCGATCTCTCTCTCTAGCCACTCAAACTTGTTGATTTGCTAGGGATTGAAGGAGGAGTCCTAGATCTACACTTCCACCAAAGGATATTTGCTTCCCCCATACTTTCTTGTGTGGATTTTGTTACTCTTGGGTGTTTGAGCACCCTAGATGGTTGAGGTCACCTCGGAGCCATATTCCATTGTGGTGAAGCTTCGTGGTTTTGTTGGGAGCCTCCAATTAAGTTGTGGAGAGAGCCCCAACCTTGTTTTTAAAGGTTCGGTCGCCGCCTTCAAGGGCACCAATAGTGGAATCATGGCATCTCGCATTGTGTGAGGGCGTGAGGAGAATACGGTGGCCCTAGTGGCTTCTTGGGGAGCATTGTGCCTCCACACCGCTCCAACGGAGATGTACTTCCTCTCAAAGGGAAGGAACTTCGGCAACACATCCTCGTCTCCACCGTCTCCACTCTTGGTTATCTCGTTCCTTTATTTGAGCAAGCTTATTTGTTTCATATCTCTTGCTTGCTTGTGTTCCTATTGTTGTTGCATCATATAGGTTGCTCACCTAGTTGCATATCTAGACAACCTACTTTGATGCAAAGTTTAAATTGTTAAAGAAAAGCTAAAAATTGGTAGTTGCCTATTCACCCCCCCCCCCGTCTAGTCGACCATATCGATCCTTTCAATTGGTATCAGAGCCTCATCTCTTTATTAAGGACTTTACCGTCCAAAGAGTATGGTTGATACCGTAGACGTTGTGGAGGAACACTCCGGTGTGAATCCTATCTCGTCTACGGGCGATGGGGGAACCTCGGTCTCACGTGAGGAGTTCAATGTGGCCTTGGAGACATTGAAAACCTCCATGACGATCGAAGTTGAAAGCATGTTCACTAAATTTCTTGAGGGGCTTAAAATATCCACCGCACCGTTGAAAGTGGGTGATCCCGCTAACAAGGTGACGGATGCTATCCCCGACAAGGGGGAAGCTAGTAGTGAAAAGGCTCCTTATTCTAGTGGTAAGAATGGCACCGGCATCTTTGCCCATGTGGAACCACCACTTGTTTATGGTGGACCGATTCCTTCCACTCATTTGAATCATGCCGGTCCTCCCCCTAAGATTGTGAAAAATGAGGATTTTGATTCTTGGGTTTACCACTTTAAACATCATTTAAATCATGTGAACACTAACCTTTGGAGAATCATTGAAGAAGGTTTCTATCCACATGATCCAAGCAACTTCACTCCTCGAGAAGCCGCGGACAATCAATTCAATGAGAATGCTCTCTTCATCATTCAAGATGCAATTCCACCCGAAGACCTTCCTCATCTTCGTCCCTTCGCCTTGGCCAAAGATGCATGGCATTTTGCCGTCTCTCTTTACTGGGGAAGCGCAAGCATTCAACGCTCCAACTATGAAGTAGTACAAGATAAGGCCGATGAGTTTGCAATGAAGGAAGATGAAGAACCTCGTGAGCTCTATCGGAGAGTAACCAAACTCGCGGTCTCACTACGAGATCACGGGAGCAAGGACACAGATGACAATTGGATCAAGTGAAAATTCCTCAAGGCAATGATGCCCTATCACAAGGCCATGTCCTCTGTCATTCGTCAAAGACCGGACTTCCACACTTTGACCTCAAGCGAAGTGTTGGATGAGTTTGTGGCCATTAACATTTTGTACAAGACCGCCGACAATGCGGTGCTCCGTTCTCAACGGGCAAAGAAGCCTAATCTTGCATTGAAGTCCAAGCTCATCGTTGAAGAAGAAGAAGAGGAAGAAGAGGAGAGCAACCCCGAAGATACGAAGTATGCATATCATGAACACATGGCACTTGTTTCAAGGAAATTTTGGAGCAAGAAAAACTCGAGGCCGAACTTTAGCAAAAGAAACTCGAGTGGCACAAGGGGCAAGCAACGTGTAAGGACTTGCTACAATTGTGGCAACGTGAGTCATTTCATTGCGGAATGCCCATATGAGAAGAGGGAAGACAATGGTGGCAAGCTCATCCGAAAGGACAAGGCCAAGTCGTTCCCCAACAAGAACAACTTCACCAAGAAGACTCCTCCCAAGGCTTTGGTTGTGCAAGAAAAGTACAATGAGGATGATGACGATGATGAAGATGGTGAGTCGGTTGCCATGGCCTCCGTTGCCATTGCAACAACGTCTCGGGTGTCTCTCTTCGACTCACCCAACGAGAGCATCACCGCCAAGTGCCTCATGGCTAAAGCGACCAACAAGGTAACCTCCAACATCAAAACTACCATCATTAATCATCCTTCCCCGACGGATAGCATTAATGAACTTGAGGGAGCTAATGTGGAGGCTAACGAGTTTGTGGCCTTTATGGGCAAACTCAAGGGAAAATCCAAGAAACACTTTGTTGCTCTCTTGGAACAACTTGGTGAAGCCAATGACATGATTGAGGCTCACGAAGACACCATCTCTAAGATGGAAGGGCATAGTCGTGACTATGCCGATGAGATTTCGGATCTTTCCAATGCTCTTGAGGAAGAGCGTGGTCTTCGTTTGGCTCTTGAGGAGTCACACAACGTTGATCATGATAAGTTAAAGAAAGATTATGATCATGCCCTCATTGTTTCTCGTGTGCTAAATTCCGAGAAGGCCAAACTCGGGGTTGATCTTGCTAGACTCAAAGAGGAGTTTGATATACTTGACAAGGCCCACAAGGCCTTGAAGGGTATTCACGCTAGTCTCAAGGAGTCTCATGATCAACTCCAAGTGAAGCTAACTAAGGAGAAAGCAACTTTTCCTCATATGGTTCTAATTGATAATGCAAATGCTACTAACCCGTGTTGTGAGCATATACATCTTGTTGAGGAAAATGCTAAGTTGAAGGAGCACCTTGAGAGAGGTCTTGCGACTTGGATACAAGGCAAGAAGAACCTCAACGATCTCTTGATCAACCAAAAGGGAGGTGTGGCCAAGGAAGGGGTTGGGTACGTGCCCGACTCCAAGAACAAGAAGAAGAATGACAAGACCAAACGACCTCCTCCCCTCATGCAAACTTTTGTGAGGGAGGGAGAGAGTGCCCCCGAGGAGAAGAAGAAGAACAATGTCAAGAAGGGCAATGTCACCCCTCTCAACAAAGCCGGCGATTTTAACCCTTCTTATGTGTTATGTCGTGCTAGTGATGGGCATGTTTATGCCAAATTTGTTGGTTCTCTTCATGAGTACATTGAATGGTCTATTTGCGTTCCTAAGACCCTTGTTACTAACATCAAAGGACCCATTACAAAATGGGTACCTAAAACCAAGCATTGATCTCTTGTAGGTGTTTGCTTCCGGTGGTGGATCATGGTTGCTCGATAGCGGAGCTACAAATCATATGACCGGAAGCAAGGACTTGGTGGTGGACGTGCACAAAGTTCCATCCATGCCCACCAATGTCGAGTGGGGTGACGCCTCATCTTCTAAGGTATTGGGACTTGGCAAAGTGGTCATCTCTCATGATCTCACGATCGAGAAGGTCATGCTTGTTGAGTCCCTTGCATACAATTTACTTTCCGTTTGTCAACTTGCTATCATGGGCTTTGCCACTTTCTTTGATATCGATACCGTGGCCCTCTTGTGGAGCAAGACTCTTAAAGTAGCTTTTGTTGGGCATGTCGAGAACGGTCCCTATGTGATTAACTTTTCGGAGCGACCCACTATGACCGTGACATGCCTAATGGCTAAAGTTGATGTGGGATGGCTTTGGCATCGCCGTTTAGCCCATGTCAATATGAGATCTTTGCAAAGTCTCCTCAAGGGGGACCATGTCCGTGGACTAACAAATGTTAGTTTTGCTAAAGATCGTGCTTGCAGTGCCTGTATCGAAGGAAAGCTACATGAGAAGGCTCACCCTCCCACGACTATCATTTATTCAAAGAGGCCTTTGGAGCTCCTTCACATGGATCTCTTTGGGCCTCCATCCTTCGATAGTCTTGGAGGTAGGAAGTATTTCTTGGTGATTGTGGATGACTACTCAAGTTACACGCGGGTGTATTTCTTCAAGAGGAAGAGCGAGACCCAACAAACCGTCATTGACTTTGCAAATGAAGCTCAACGTCAACACAATGCAAAGATCTTGACAATAAGAAGTGACAATGGCACCGAGTTCAAGAACTACACCTTGGATGAGTTTCTTAGTGATGAGGGAATCAAACATCAATATTCCGCACCCTACACCCCTCAACAAAACGGTGTTGCGGAGAGGAAGAACCGGACGTTGATGGATGCCGCAAGGACCATGATGGCGGAGTTCAAGTCTCCTTACAACTTTTGGGCCGAAGCCATCAACACCGCATGTCATGCATCCAATCGGCTCTACCTCCGCAAGGGATTGAACAAGACTCCATATGAGATACTCATCGGTAACAAGCCCAACCTCAAGTACTTCCGGGTATTCGGGTGTAAGTGTTTCATTCTCAAGAAAGGTGTTCGCTTGTCTAAATTTGAGGCTAGAGCTTATGAGGGCATATTTGTTGGTTATGCGACAAACTCTCATGCTTACCGTGTCCTCAATAAATCCACGGGACTTATTGAGGAGACGTGTAACGTGGAGTTTGATGAGAATAACGGCTCCCAAGTGGAGCAAAGTGGCACTTGTGATGTAGGTGATGAAATTCCTCCTCAAGCCATAAGAAGAATGGGTGTTGGTTTTATCCTACCCATTGAGGAACCCCTTGTGGCCGAAGGAGAAGGACAATGCTCCACTCAAGTGGAGCCATCACCAACCCAAGGCCCACACGCTTCCGAAGAACAAAGTGAAGCCCTCAACCTTATGAACAAGACCAAGGGCAAGATCATACTCAAGACGGTGTGGACACACCAAGTGATGCCCAAGGTCAAGTTCTCTCCCCCGAGCAAGTTCAAGATCAAGAACAAGTTCATGACGACGCTCAAGATGATCAAGTAACCGCTCCTCAACTCACCACTGAGGAGGAATTAGAGCGTCGTGCCGCCAAGGTTGCTTCCAAGCTCTCCACCAAGGATCATCTCATGACGAATGTGCTTGGAAGCTTAAGATAGGGGGTAAGCACTCGTAGACAATTAGCAAATTATTGTGAGCATCACGCGTTTGTCTCTTGTGTGGAAGCCCACAAGGTCTATGAGGCGCTAGAAGATCCGGATTGGCTCAATGCCATGCATGAAGAACTCAACAACTTCGAGTGCAACAAAGTGTGGAGATTGGTGCCAAGACCAACCGGGAATCACAATGTCACATGAACCAAGTGGATATTCAAGAACAAGCAAGATGCCCATGGGGTTATCATTCGCAACAAGGCTCGTCTGGTAGCACAAGGCTACTCCCAAGTCGAGGGTATCGACTACGGTGAAACCTTTGCTCCCGTTGCTCGTCTTGAATCCATTCGCATGTTGATTGCATATGCTTCTCATCACAACTTTAAGTTACAACAAATGGATGTGAAGAGTGCCTTTCTTAATGGTCCTATTAATGAATTGGTTTACGTCAAGCAACCCCTCAGGTTCGAGGATCCCTACTTTCCCGATCATGTGTATCAACTTGATAAGGCACTCTATGGCCTTAAACAAGCCCCACGTGCGTGGTATGACCACCTTACCGAGTTGTTACAAGACCGTGGTTTTGAAGTTGGGCTAATCGACCCCACTCTTTTTACTAAGAAGGTCAAAGGGGAGTTGTTTGTGTGCCAATTATATGTTGATGATATTATCTTTGGTTCTCCTAACAAAGCTTTCAATGAGGAATTTGCCGTTCTCATGACCTCAAAGTTCGAGATGTCCTCCATGGGAGAGTTGAAGTTCTTTCTAGGGTTCGAAGTGAAGCAAAGAAGAAAAGGAACCTTCATCAATCAATCCAAATACACTCAATACATGCTCAAGAGATTCAAGCTAAGTGACGTCAAGCTGGCTTCCACTCCAATGCCCACCAAGTGCCAACTTGACTTAGATCCCAATGGTAAAGTGGTGGATCAAAAGGTATATCGTTCCATGATTGGATCCTTGCTTTACCTTTGTGCATCTAGACCGGACATCATGTTGAGTGTGGGAATTTGTGCAGGATTTCAAGCCGCACCTAAGGAAAGTCACTATGTGGCGGTCAAACGAATCTTTCGATATTTGGCTCATACCCCAAACTTTGGCTTATGGTACCCAAGAGGATCAAACTTCAAGCTTGTAGGGTACTCGGATTCCGATTGGGCGGGAGACAAAGTGGATAGGAAGTCCACTTCCGGAGGGTGCCAATTCCTTGGTTGCTCTTTGGTAAGTTGCTCCTCCAAAAAGCAAAGTTGTGTGTCTCTCTCGTCCACCGAAGTGGAGTATGTGGCGGCCGGTAGTTGTTGTGCACAACTCTTATGGATGAGGCAAACTTTGAAGGATTACAGTGTCACTTGTGACAAAGTGCCTCTTTGGTGTGACAATGAAAGTGCCATCAAGATCTCTCTCAACCCGGTGCAACACTTCAAGACGAAGCATATTGAGATCCGATATCACTTCATCTGGGATCACATTAGGCGAGGAGAGACCGAGCTCAACTACGTCAACACTCATGATAACCTTGCATATATCTTCATGAAGCCCTTGGATGAAGCAAGATTTCGTGAGTTAAGGCATGAGCTAAATATCATCGATTCAAGCAATGTTGCTTGAACCCTTGCACACCCATCCTACTCAACGTGTTGTCCTATTTAGATGTAGGCATGGACATAGGGGGAGTGATGTTCTCTCAATGAACTCTCCCTCCCCCCATTATGCATAAATCAATCAAGTCTTTCACATTAGCCATGTTTGATGGTACTTGTGCTTCAAAGACAAGTTTTGGTCATGGACCCAAGGATAATTCTTCGCGGTGCCATACCAATTGACTCAAACATAGGTGGCCTCGGCCACCGTCCTCTCTTCGGGAGGTTGGAGTTAGCCTTGTTGTTCTTTGTGTTGGGTTCTCCTAGGGTGTTGCTTCTCTCCTGTTTTGTGCCCCTTCCTCCTCCCTTCGGATTGCACTCATTTGATCTTGGCTTGGGCATAGGTGGTCGGGCGGTACAACCGGTATCACGGGCGGTTCTACCGCTGGTACCGGGTTGTGCTGTCCCGTTGGGTCTCCGTTCGGTGCTTGGGCGGTTCCACCGCTCAAACCCACGGTAACCTACGTCCGGTACTACCGGTCGACGTCGAGCGGTACTACCACTGCCTCCCAGGTACCGGAAGTATTGCCTCCAACCACCGGTCTGTACCAGACGAGCGGTACAACCGCTCACCTAAGCGGTTCTACCGGGGCGTGTGTACGGGCCTATATATACCCGACGGGGCTGAAGGGTTGTCCTTTTCCCTTCGTCCTCGTTCCTCTTCTCTTTGCCCTAGCCGCCGGCCATCTCTACCCCTGCCCCGGAGTGCGTTTCGCGCTTCGGATCCTTGGCTCTCTGTGGATTCTCTCCGTGGAGGCCTCCCGATCTCTTCCCATGGATGGTGGTAATGCCTCGTGTTCTTTACTTCTAGTTCTTTCTAGGGTTCTTCCTTGTCTAGGGCATTACTTAACGTTCCGCGTTTAGTGTTTGAACTTTGGTATAGAAGAGATCTTTGTTAGACTCCTGTCTTGTTTGCAGCACTTAGAATTCGGAATATTACTTGTGTGATTCCTATGCCTCGGTTAGATTTATCTTCCCTGGTAGTGCCACTGCAGTGGTTCTACCGCCCCTACGGGCGGTACAACCGCTGGAGCGGTACTACCGGCGGAAGATCCGGTACAACCGGAGTATATCAACCACAAAGCACTGTTCTATCTTCTCTGTTGTTGCAACTTGTTCCTTTTCTGCTAGTGGGTGCAATCCTCTCATCCTTGTTGGGTTTTTGTGTGTTCTTTTCGTGTGTGTGTTCAGGTGGCTCTAGTTCTCGCTCTGCTCCTCGCAAGACCAAGAAGAGGGCACGAAGGACCTTGCGCCCAGTTGTGTCTGATGATGAAGAAGTTGTGATTCCCACCAAGCCCACTCGCCGTGAAAAGTCTGCAGCTGCTAAGCAACGTGTGGTTATGCCATTGCATCGTTGGAAAGCCAAGGATTTGGAAGCCTTCCGATCAAAGAATCCGTCTGAGGTTCCCATTGCTCCCCGTTGGACCACCATTTAGTTCCGGAATGAGATGCAAGTGCGGATTGTTCATGAACTCTTTGAGCACAACAAGAACAGATATGCCAAGCAGTGGACAATTGATCTTGACCATTGGAGGAACAACATGGAGTATTTTGGTGAGGCGCTGGCTCTCTGCGAGGAGTTTGATCTTGTCAAGCTCATGTCAGTCAACTGTGACTTTGATGTTCAACTCATCCATCAGTTCTATGCCACGGTTCATTTTGGGGAAGATGATGCGCGCACTCTCACCTTCATGTGTCGCGATGAATTGTTTCACGTTCCCTGGAGGGCATTCTGCAATGCTATTGGGTACGAGGATACCGGTCTAGCAGGAAGGGGTGGCATTCGTCCTCATGATTTCCTGAGTCCATGGCTAAGGAGAAGCTTACCCCTCTGTACATTCGGGGCCGTGGGATTATTGGAGAATCCAAGGATTTGGAGAAGGTCTATGACATCATGCACCGAGTGTTCCGCAATGTGCTCTTGCCCAAGGTGGGCAATCAAGATGAGATTCATGGCTATCTGGTTGATTTGATGGTTGCTATGAAGACCATGGTGGGGACAGGGGCAACGTTTGATGTGTCAAATTGGATGTGGCATGAGATGTACAACATGGTCATCTACCGTAAAGTCCCAATCTTTGCCCCGTTTGTCATGTGCTTTCTGAACTCTGTGTGGGATGTTTATCGTCCTGGAGAGCTCCTCACTTCTCCAGACAACCTCACTGTTCATGAGGTCAAGATCCTTAAGAAGAAGAAGCATGCCGAGCGTCGCTTCCCTGAAAATGCTCCTGAGGATGTCTATGCTACTTCTGACGATGAGGACTTTGAGCTGGAGCCAGGGGCCAAGCCTTCGTGGGTGGCCAAACTTACTGCCAAGGTGAAGAAGACCTTTTGTCTCCAGGCTGACATTCAGAAGAAGATGTATGAGGCACATGTCAATGAGAATCTTGCACGGCGTCGCCAAATTGCAATGATGAAGCACCTCAACATGTCGGTTCAGAGTGGCTCTGAGAAGAGCATCACCCCATAGGAGCGTTGGATTTCTACCCATAGCACCTGGACTAATGATGAAGCCCCTCCCCAGCCATCCTCCTCGTTTGCAGCAGCTGACAATGCCATGGAAGAATCTGATCATGACGATGATGACGACTCTGATGATGAGGATCCAGGTGCGACCGAGGAGTCAGAGGAGGACGTGTGAGCTTTGGGATGCTAGCTTCGCTCTTTTCCTTTTTGGTGTCTTGATGCCAAAGGGGGAGAGGGTTCTATAGGTCTCGGAGATTTGCTTGGGCTTTGGGTTTTTCTCTTTTTCTCGAGTTTAGTGTTGGTTCCTTGCTGTGTGAGAGACTTTTGTTACTCCTTTTACCTTTCTGTTCTTCGATCATTATCGTTATTATTACCTCTAAGTATTATATTGTCTCTCCTTTTCGTGCTCAGAGTGGTGAGTCTATAAAATCTAGGGGGAGTCTAGTCCTGAAAGTGTGCCCATGCTTTCTAATAGCTAGTTCCTGTTGGGGCACACATTCAGGGGGAGTTCCGTCTAGATTTCACTGACTTATCTCTTGCAAATTGTGTTGTTTTCATCATCCACCAAAAAGGGGGAGACTGAAAGGGCATTTCCCTCTTTATGTTTTGGATGATGATGACAACCCTTTGTGGTCTAATCGTGTGCTATATGTTTCAGGTTCTCGATGCTTAAGCCTACATCGGATTGCTATTGTCTCTTGTAGGAAAAGATCGAAGACGGTGTCCCCTATGCTTTTTATCTCTTTGGTCGTAGGGAACCCGTACTATCAAGAGGGAATCCTCATTAGAAAGAACTGGGGGAATCTTTTCACGTACACCTTCATCACCCCTCCTTTGTCTTTCTCAGGTGTGTGTGAGAGAGAGTTTTCCTTATCTCTTCCCTTATCTATTCCTGCTAACTGTTTCTGCCCAGCGGTTGTACCGCTCTCTAGAGCAGTTGTACCGCTGGGTCTTGTCGCTCATCAGCTTTGCTCGAGCGGTTGTATCGCTGCCTCTGGGCAGTGGTACCGCCACCATGCTCTGCAAAAGCTAGGACGGTGGTTCCGGCCATGCACCGCTTAAGTACCGCTCGCGCTTTTGGTTTGATGCGGTTCTTGGGCGATAGTGGCCCGGTTGGTCCGGTCGTTCCTCGATGACCGGTACCACCGGTGGTCCGAGCGGTTCTTCCGCTCAGAACTTAGCCGCCCAAGAGCTCAAGGTCATGCGGTTGTTCCGGCAAGCCACCGCCCAAGTACCAGTTAAGCTCCTATTTTGATGCGGTGGTTGTGCGGTTGCTAGGCGGTTAGTCCGGTTATTTTTCTTAGCCGGTACTACCGCCTGCAGGTCTGGTTGTACCCCTTGGTAGGGTTCTGCAGATACACCGTGAGTCCCGGTTGTACCGGGACGAGGACTGGTTGTACCGCTGCAGTGCAAAAAACACAGTAACGGCTAGAATTTAGGGTTGCTATATAAGGGAGCTTCTCCCACCTACCACTCCTACCTTTTGACCTCTCTCACTCCACCATTAATGCACTTCAAGCTCTCTTGCCCGATCTCTCTCTCTAGCCACTCAAACTTGTTGATTTGCTAGGGATTGAAGGAGGAGACCTAGATCTACACTTCCACCAAAGGATATTTGCTTCCCCCATACTTTCTTGTGTGGATTTTGTTACTCTTGGGTGTTTGAGCACCCTAGATGGTTGAGGTCACCTCGGAGCCATATTCCATTGTGGTGAAGCTTCGTGGTTTTGTTGGGAGCCTCCAATTAAGTTGTGGAGAGAGCCCCAACCTTGTTTGTAAAGGTTCGGTCGCCACCTTCAAGGGCACCAATAGTGGAATCACGGCATCTCGCATTGTGTGAGGGCGTGAGGAGAATATGGTGGCCCTAGTGGCTTCTTGGGGAGCATTGTGCCTCCACACTGCTCCAACGGAGACGTACTTCCTCTCAAAGGGAAGGAACTTCGGCAACACATCCTCGTCTCCATCGTCTCCACTCTTGGTTATCTCGTGCCTTTATTTGAGCAAGCTTATTTGTTTCATATCTCTTGCTTGCTTGTTTTCCTATCCTTGTTGCATCATATAGGTTGCTCACCTAGTTGCATATCTAGACAACCTACTTTGATGCAAAGTTTAAATTGTTAAAGATAAGCTAAAAATTGTTAGTTGCCTATTCACCCCCCTCTAGTCAACCATATCGATCCTTTCACCCGTGTTTGAGCTTAAACCGTTACCTGATACTCTTAAATATGCTTATTTTGATGAGAAAAAGATATATCCTATTATTATTAGTGCTAACCTTTCAGACCATGAGGAGGAGAGATTATTGAAAACTCTGAAGAAGCACCGTGCTGCTATTGGGTATTCTCTTGATGATCTTAAGGGCATTAGTCCCACTCTATGTCAACATAAAATTAATTTGGAAGAAGATGCTAAACTAGTTCATGATCATCAACGATGGCTAAATCCTAAAATGAAGGAAGTGGTAGGAAAAGAAATACTAAAGCTCCTTGAGGCAGATATAATTTATCCCTTTGCTGATAGTCAGTGGGTAAGTCCTGTCCATTGTGTCCCTAAGAAGGGAGGTATTACTATCGTTCCTAATGATAAAGATGAATTGATTCCTCAAAGAATTATTACAGGTTATAGGATGGTAATTGATTTCCGTAAATTAAACAAGGCCACTAAAAAGGATCATTACCCCTTACCTTTTATCGATCAAATGCTAGAAAGATTATCTAAACATACACATTTTTGCTTTCTAGATGGTTATTCTGGTTTCTCTCAAATACCTGTGTCAGCCAAAGATCAATCAAAGACTACTTTTACTTGCCCTTTTGGTACCTTTGCTTATAGCCGTATGCCTTTTGGTTTATGTAATGCACCTGCTACCTTTCAAAGATGCATGATGGCTATATTCTCTGACTTTTGTGAAAAGATTTGTGAGGTTTTCATGGACGATTTCTCCGTCTATGGATCTTGTTTTGATGATTGCTTGAGCAACCTTGATCGAGTTTTGCAGAGATGTGAAGAAACTAATCTTGTCTTGAATTGAGAAAAGTGCCACTTTATGGTTAATGAAGGTATTGTCCTGGGGCATAAAGTTTCTGAAAGAGATATTGAAGTTGATAAAGCCAAGGTTGATGCTATTGAAAAGATGCCATGTCCCAAGGACATCAAAGGTATAAGAAGTTTCCTTGGTCACGCTGGATTTTATAGGAGGTTCATTAAGGACTTCTTAAAAATTTCTCGGCCTCTGACTAATTTATTACAAAAAGATATACCATTTGTTTTTGATGATGATTGTGTAGAAGCATTTGAAATAATGAAGAAAGCATTGATCTCTGCACCTATTGTTCAGCCACCTGATTGGAATTTACCCTTTGAAATTATGTGTGATTCTAGTGATTATCCTGTTGGTGCTGTTCTAGGGCAAAGAGTTGATAAGAAATTAAATGTTATTCAATATGCTAGTAAAACCCTAGACAATGCTCAAAGAAACTATGCTACTGCTGAAAAAGAATTCTTAGTAGTTGTATTTGCTTGTGATAAGTTCAGACCTTATATTGTTGATTCTAAAGTAATTATTCACACTGATCATGCTTCTATTAAATATCTTATGGAAAAGAAAGATGCTAAACGTAGACTTATTAGATGGGTTCTCTTGCTACAAGAATTTGACTTACATATCGTTGATAGAAAGGGAGCTGAGAACCCCATTGCAGACAACTTGTCTAGGTTAGAAAATGTGCTTGATGACCCACTACCCATTGATGATAGCTTTCCTGATGAGAAATTAAATGTCATAAATGCTTCTCATACTGCTCCATGGTATGCTGATTATGCTAATTACATTGTTGAGGCATTACTTTTGGGATGACCCACATCTTTATAAAGCAGGAGTAGATGGTCTTATTAGACGTTGTGTACCTGAGCATGAACAGGAACAGATCCTATGCAAGTGTCACTCCGAAGCTTATGGAGGCCACCATGCTGGAGATAGAAATGCACATAAGGTATTGCAATCTGGTTTTTATTGGCCTACTCTCTTCAAGGATGCCCGTAAGTTTGTCTTATCTTGTGATGAATGTCAAAGAATTGGTAATATTAGTAGACATCAAGAAATGCCTATGAATTATTCATTCGTTATTGAACCATTTGATGTTTGGGGCTTTGACTATATGTGACCCTTTCCTTCCTCTAATGGATATACACATATTTTAGTTGCTGTTGATTACGTTACTAAGTGGGTATAAGCTATTCCAACTAGTAGTGCTGATCATAACACTTCTATTAAGATGCTTAAAGAAGTTATTTTTCCAAGATTTGGAGTCCCTAGATATTTAATGACTGATGGTGGTTCACATTTTATTCATGGTGCTTTCCGTAAAATGCTTGCTAAGTATGATGTTAATCATAGAATTGCATCTCCTTATCACCCTTAGTCTAGTGGTCAGGTAGAATTGAGTAATAGAGAACTCAAATTAATTTTGCAAAAGACTGTTAATAGGTCTAGAAAGAATTGGTCCAAGAAACTTGATGATGCATTATGGGCCTATAGAGCTGCATATAAAATCCTATGGGTATGTCTCCGTATAAAATGGTTTATGGAAAAGCATGTCACTTACCTCTCGAACTAGAACATAAGGCATATTGGGATATTAAAGAGCTCAATTATGATTTTAAACTTGCCGGTGAGAAGAGGTTATTTGATATTAGCTCACTCGTTGAATGGAGAACCCAAGCCTACAAAAATTCCAAATTGTTTAAGGAAAAAGTTAAAAGATGGCATGATAAAAGGATACAAAAGCATGAGTTTAATGTAGGTGATTATGTATTGCTATACAACTCTCGTTTAAGATTTTTTGCAGGAAAACTTCTCTCTAAATGGGAAGGTCCTTACGTTATCGAGGAGGTCTATCGTTCCGGTGCCATAAAAATCAACAACTTCGAAGGTACAAATCTGAAGGTGGTGAACGGTCAAAGGATCAAACATTATACCCCAGGTAATCCCATAAATGTTGAAATAAATATTATTGAAATCGTAACCCCGGAGGAATACATAAGAGACACTTTCCGGAACGTTTCAGACTCCGAAAAGGAATAGGTATGTGGTATGGTAAGTAAACGGAACCCAAAATAGTTTTTAAGGCAATATTTCTCCGTTTTGGAATATTTAGAAAATAGAAAAATAAGAAGGAGTCCGGGAAGGACACGAGGGCTCGACGAAGGTGGAGGGCGCGCCCCCTACCTCGTGGGCACCTCGTGCACTCTCCGGACTCCGTTTTCTTACACGACACGTATTTTGGTCAGTAAAAATTCATTATATAATCTCTCGGAGGTTTTGACTCCCGTATCACGCAAAAATCCCCTGTTTTTGTTTCGAGCTGTTTTTCTAACAGATCCAGGTCGTCATGTCGTCTTCAAGCGCCCCCAAGGACCAGTTCTTCAAGAAGGTCATCAACCCCTACCTCAAAGAAGTGCTGCAACACCCTCAAACCATTGAGATGCGTGAGGGGTTGTTGCACATCTGTGATGCTGAGGGACCAAGGAAGACCGGAAGCACGGAGGCAAGGTTCGAGACATTGGAGCAAGAAGTTTTCAAGTGTCAGGAGATGGTGGAGCGTGGACTCGATTCCAATCACATTATGATCACGGAGTTCACCAACAACCACAAGCTGGACGTCAAGGACATTGGGGAGGCCATCTTCAAGGTTCATGAGAAAAACGAGCACCTCCAAGCCCAGATCTATGACCTGCAAAATCAAAACTGTGAGTATGAATATAGATTCAAGAGGATGAGTTTGGCTGCAGATTTGAGGTTTCAGGAGACTCGGTCATCCTTCTATGATGGTGAGCCTATGCCTTGGAAGAAGGATGACAAGCCTATGCCATCAACAAAATCACCACCGTCTCCACCAACACAGAAGAATTGAGTATCTGGTAAGGGCACTCCCCTTGACAACTGCCAGGCTTGGGGGAGTGCCCCGATATCGTATCACCATCACTTTTATCTTTACTGTTTTTCTTAGTTCGATCCTTTTGGTAATATCTTGATCTAGTAGAATAAAAGTTCTTAGTACGATCTAGTCGTGAGTTTTGCTTTATAATTCCTCTATGTAATCGAGTCCATGAGCTATATAATAAAGATTAGTGTTGAGTCAAGGGCTTGATTCTTTTGCCATGATCCTAAGTGAATAAAAGAAAAAGAGAAAGAAATAAAAAGAAACAAAGAGATCATGTGAGTCTTATGGAAAGTAATGAGCTCACATAGAAAAAGTATGATGAATAAAAGTTGTTGAGAGTTGACAAGCATAGTTTTGGTCATCGTTACAATTAATAGGAAGTAATAAAGAAAGAGAGGTCTACACATGTAGATATACTATCTTGGACATCCTTTATGATTGTGAGCACTCATTAAAATGTGACATGCTAAAGAGTTGACGTTGGACAAGGAAGACAACGTAATGGGTTATGTTTTCTTACATCTGAGATAAATTATATTGTCATGGATCATACAACATGGTTGAGCTTGCCTTTCCCTCTCATGCTAGCCAAATTCATCGCACCAAGTAGAGATACTACTTGTGCTTCCAAATACCCTCAAACCAGTTCTGCCATGAGAGTCCACCATACCTACCTATGGATTGAGTAAGATCCTCCAAGTAAGTTGTCATCGGTGCAAGCAATAAAAATTGCTCTCTAAATATGTATGACTTATTACTGTGGGAGAAAATAAACTTTATACGATCGTGTGATATGGAAGAAATAAAAGCGACAGACTGCATAATAAAGGTCCATATTACAAGTGGCAATATAAAGGGATGTTCTTTCGCATTAAAATTTTGTGCATCCAACTATAAAAGCGCATGACAACCTCTGCTTCCCTCTGCGAAGGGCCTATCTTTTACTTTTATCTCCTACCCTGCATAAGAGTCATGGTGATCTTCCCTTTCCTTTTTACATTTTATCCTTTGGCAAGCACAGTATGTTGGAAAGATCCTGGTATATATGGCTAATTGGATGTGAGTTTTCATGAACTATTATTGTTGACATTACCCTTGAGGTAAAACGTTGGGAGGCAAAACTATATGCCCCTATCTTTCTCTGTGTCCGTTTAAAACTCCATACCCATAAGTATTGCGTGAGTGTCAGCAATTGTGAAAGACTATATGATAGTTGAGTATGTGGACTTGCTGAAAAGCTCTTATATATTGACTCTTTCCTATGTTATGATAACTTGCAATTGCTTCAATGACTGAGATTATAGTTTGTTAGTTTTCAATGAAGTTTACGATTCATACTTGAAATTGTGATTGAATTATCACTCTAGCATAAGAAATCATATGACAAGAATTATATAAGTTGCTGTTCTAAGAATGATCATGATGCCCTCATGTCCGTATTTTTATTTTTATCGACACCTCTATCTCTAAACATGTGGACATATTTTTCGATTTCGGCTTTCGCTTGAGGACAAGCAAGGTCTAAGCTTGGGGGAGTTGATACGTCCATTTTGCATCATGCTTTTATATTGATATTCATTACATTATGGGCTGTTATTACACATTATGTCATAATACTTATGCCTATTCTCTATTATTTTACAAGGTTTCCATAAAGAGGGAGAATGCCGACAGCTGGGATTCTGGGCTGGAAAAGGAGCAAATATTAGAGACCTATTCTGCACAGCTCCAAAAGTCTTGAAACGTCACGGAAGGCGTTTTCCAAATATATAAAAAATACCGAGAGCAAGAACTTCACCAGGGGGGCCACACCCTACCCACGAGGGTGGGGGGCGCGCCCTACCCCCTGGGCGCGCCCCCCTACCTCATGGGCCCCCTGGTGGCCCTCCCGTGGCCATCTTCTGCTATATGAAGTCTTTCGATGGGAAAAAAATAATAAGACATCTTCTCAAACGAAACTCCTCCGCCACGAGGCAGAACCTTGGCGGAACCAATCTAGGGCTCTGGCGGAGCTGTTCTGCCGGGGAAACTTCCCTCCCGAAGGGGGAAATCATGGCCATCGTCATCATCAATGCTCCTCTCATCGAGAGAGGGCAATCTCCATCAACATCTTCATCAGCACCATCTCCTCTCAAAACCCTAGTTCATCTCTTGTATCCAATTCTTGTCTCCAAGTCCGGGATTGGTGCTAGTAGGTTGCTAGTAGTGTTAATTACTCCTTGTAGTTAATGCTAGTTGGTTTAATTGGTGGAAGATCATATGTTCAGATCCTATATGCATATTAATACCCCTTTGATTATGAACATGTTTATGCTTTGTGAGTAGTTACGTTTGTTCCTGAGGACATAGGAGAAGTCTTGCTATTAGTAGTCATGTGAATTTGGTATTCGTTCAATATTTTGATGAGATGTATGTTGTCTCTCCTCTAGTGGTGTTATGTGAACGTCTACTACATGACACTTCACCATTATTTGGGCCTAGAGGAAGGCATTGGTAAGTAATAAGTAGATGATGGGTTGCTAGAGTGACAGAAGCTTAAACCCTAGTTTATGCGTTGCTTCGTAAGGGGCTGAGTTGGATCCGTATGTTTCATGCTATGGTTAGGTTTACCTTAATACTGTTGTTGTAGTTGCGGATGCTTGCAATAGAGGTTAATCATAAGTGGGATGCTTGTCCAAGTAAGGATAGTACCCAAGCACCGGTCCACCCACATACCAAATTATAAAAGTACCGAGCGCGAATCATATGAGCGTGATGAAAACTAGCTTGATGATATTCCCATGTGTCCTCGGGAGCGCTTTTCTCTATATAAGAGTTTGTCCAGGCTTGTCTGTTGCTACAAAAAGGATTGGTCCACCTTGCTGCACTTTATTTACTTTTGTTACTTGTTGCTCGTTACAAATTATCCTATCACAAAACTATCTGTTACCACTTATTTCAGTACTTGCAGAGAATACCTTGCTAGAAACCGCTTATCATTTCCTTCTGCTCCTCGTTGGGTTCGACACTCTTACTTATCGAAAGGACTACGATAGATCCCCTATACTTGTGGGTCATCAGCAACGTGTCCGCGTGGATCGTCTCCTCTTCATCCGATCTCCCTCGTACAGCCGGTAGTCGGTTCCCACGTCCAGGTTCGCCAGAGCGGCGCAAGTGCACTGCCTCTAACGTATCCGCGCGTGCAGGAGGAACATCGTGCAGTGGACTGCTAGGTCCGATCACACAACCGGCGGCAAGTGGAGGTGTCTATTCGCAACACATGGAAACCCTAGTGACAGCGCCGAAGCGATCAACCACATGAGTGTGCCGCACCCCACTTTATATAGGCGTCTGTCGTGGGCTCAACACTTGGGACTCGCATGGACCCTAAAGCCCATTAGTCTACTCGTCCATAATCCGAATACAACTCAGATCACATCCGACCAATGTCCTCGGAACCGACCTCGTAGGTTCCTTCCCTTAAGCGCGCGACCCCTTAGGTTCAAGCTGGCTTGGTCGCAGTTCGGATCACCTTCGGACTACATGGCTGGTAGCGGCCTCTAGCAAGGCGTGCCGACCACCAAGCAGACGCTGAAACTGGTTAGGCGAACCTGTACATCACACTTCCATTCCTTTTTCCACACGATATATGTTGTCGGGCTCAAGGCGAGTGTGTCATCCTTGTGCTAGACCGACCTCTTTCTCGTTCCAGTGATGCCGACCACAAACTAGATTATCTCATAATCCTTGTCACATGGCCATGCTTATCCTGGTCGGATCACACGAGGGGCCCAGAGTATATCTCTCCTTATCAGAGGGGCAAATCCCATCTTGCTCGACCATGTCTCGGGGCATGGGTCTGGACAAGCCCGAAACCTACCTTTGTAACTACCCAATCACTGAGTAGCGTTTGGTTGGCCCAAAGCAAGTCTGTTACCATCCCGAGTACATGCGCCAGCTCAGGTCTTAGGACATAGAACATATGTTGTACTAGAGACTCACAGATGACATATCGCTGTGTCTCATAGTTGGGTCTGTCCGACTCGGACCTTATCTCGACTCCGATCCGACTACGTCAAATCCGACCAGATCCTTCCAAGTCCATATTATCCGGTTAGCATCCAATGCTCCACGGCTAGTGAGACCAAGCCATCGACCGTGTCATATGCTAGTCTAGTTGGATGCGCATCCACACAACCCTTTCGACTAGGGACCTTTTAGGACAGTCATCATACAATGCATAGTCCCACAAACAAGTCACGTACTTGCTGATACACATCATTGATAATGTCCAAGGACTATCTTTATTCATAAACACATAGGAAATATCATCATACATGATTGCCTCTAGGGCATATCTCCAACAATAGTAGCTCCTGAGACTCTGATTGGCTTCCCGAGGGAGGCGATCGGAGGATCAAAAGACATGCCCAGTAAATAATATGATTAATTGGAACACAGGCTGTGACCTCGCCAGAAGCTTCCCGGACTGTGGAGGTTGCGAATTTACAACACAAGATTGATGAGGCGGATAATGATATCGCGCTTATCAACAGGCGTCTTAACGAGTCGCAAAGTATGTATTCGGAGCAATCCTTACATATACATGTTTGTAATATCAGCGTGACACTAAAAGTTACATACTGGAATATGCATGGCTGTAGATGGTGCCGCCGCCGTTGAGATTCTTCTGGCGAAGCTCGCCCGGGCCAAGGAGCAGGCCCGGTTTAGTAATGTGGCTGCCAAAAAGGCATCGGCCGATTTGAAGGCCGAACAAGCTGCTCGACACCAAGACGAGGAGAAAATATCCACGATGGCGCTCGAACTGAAAAATGCTACTAGCCGCTGTGCATTCCTAGAGAAGGAGAACAAAGCCAAAACAGCTGAGCTTGGCAAGGCCTTGCAAGAGGCGAAAGAAGCGCGGTCCGAATCTAGAGCGACCCGTGAGGAGATCTGGCAAGCTGGGGAGATTGCGGCCAATAAGCCATTTTTGCTACAGGCTAAGTTCGGCGATCCGAACTATGCTCAGCTTAACCAAGTGTGGAGTTCTCCGGACGGATTTTTAGACTCGCCGAAGATTTCTTCCGATGCGGCGCAGTTTTACCAAGCGTGAGAGGGTTATGCAACAGAGAAGCTTTTCAGGTCACAATTTGGCGCGTTAAAGCGCCCCCTGTTGCTGAATGAATAGATGTCCCAATGGGCCGAGCTTCATAGGATATCCAGTGTTTCCATGAAGAACGTCATAATCCGGCTATGGCCGACTGAGCCTGTCTCGAATAGCTACTTCAGCTTGGTGCGGTGGTTTGCTGATGCGGTGCCGCGTATCGACGCTGTGAAGTGTTCGGCGTGCATTGAGTGTGCACGGATGTCCTTTGCCCATGTCAAGACATTCTGGGGGAAGATGAAGGCCATCGATGTTGCGGCGAAGAGTCCACCCGACGGCAGGGACTGTCACGCACCGGAGCATTATTTTGAAGACGTCTTAGAGGTCGCCCGCTTGATAGACAGACAATGCTCGAAAGACATAATATTCGAGTGAGGTGTATGGGAATTTGTAAAAGACAAATTTATAGTTAATTTGGTTTTATGTTTGCTTGAAAGCTAGTGTTCCTCCTGTGCGGCCGTTTTAATATAATCTGAATGTTTTCCAGTCGTCGGCTTCAGCCCCCTCGTAGGAAGTATGGGGGTGTTGGGAAAAGCATTTGATCACTCTTGACCCAACGTCTTGGTCCATGAAGGAGGTAATAATGCGGCGAACCAGGCAATCAGACTATAGGGCGTTAACACTTTCACTTAGCCATAGGAGTTTTATAGGGGGGACTACGATATAGCCCCTGGTATGTGTACGGCTTATTCCAATATGGTGCGTACATATATATGACCTGAAGAAAAAAGGTCCTTCGTGTTACACGGAGGGAATCGCGACAGATTCCGATAAGTCATCAAGTGGTTGACCAGCTCTCGCAGCATCATGATAGTCGGTTTTCGGCTTTCTCCAGCGAGGTGCTTGACCAAATGAACCGGAAGCACAATCTCAGTAGTTCTCCCTTCACTACACTAGCCGATAGAGTGGAACGTAAAGTAGCAAGCACAAGAGCCGGGCAACCCAACCATTGACCCAAGACATGATTCGGAGCTTATGCATATAATGCCAAACTCGCAATGCCGAAGTACACTTATAAAGCTGTTCGGACTTTGTTGGCAACTCATTTGTTCCCATACCGAGCCCCTGGCCGGTTGTGCCGAGGTATGGCTGTGAAACAGCTAAAGGGGCCAAAATCATTTGTGAAAAAAGAAACGAATGATTAATGCGGATTATGTTTACTGGGACCTGAGTGGCATGTTGATGATTACTTTACATATAAAAAGACCACAACCCCGGCTATTTGACATGCCCGGGGTCGAAGGCAGAGGAAAAAGGCATATTACAGGCTCGAAATAAAGAGTGCGGTCTACAAAAAGTTATTTTGGACCTCCTGTCGCACATCTGCGCTGCCTGTCCTTGGTGAGGGGAATCCTAGACGGAAGTAGCCCCGTAGGTGAGTGTACGGATCCGAACTCCGACAGAGTCAAATTGGATGTTTGTCCTTTGTGTCACCTGTTTTTAAGAGATAATGGAAAAAGAAAAAGGAAGGTGAATAATAAATGTTACGGGAATACTTGTCGGCTTGTCTGTATTGTGCTTCCGCCAATGCCCATGGTATCTTAAGTGCGTAGTTATGTATGTGCGGTACAAATTTTGCGGGTATATGAGGTGGGCGGCGGAAGCCTAACTGCTATTTCCGCTCCAAAGTTAATCGATCCTCGGGGGGAAATTGCTTCTGACCTCCAGTATTTGGTTGGTGAACCACTCCGTCGTCCCTATTGCCTTGCGGCCCCCTTCCCTTGTGTTCGGCGTTGAGCTTGTCGGCCTGCTTGAAGACCCAACAACTTCTGTTGGTATGATTAGCTGGTTTGTCGGGGTGTCCGTGAATCTGGCAGGGTCGGTCCAATATCATGTCTAGGTTGGATGGTCCTTCTCGGTTCTCCTTGAATGGCTTTTTTCGTTGACCGGATTTGGGATTGCTGAATCCAGCATTGACCGTTGTGTCGCGTGATCTTTCATTATCATTGTGACTGTTGTGTTTGCTTCGTCGTGGCTTACCATTACCGTCTCGGATTTCGGAAGTGCCCGAGTCGCTGGCGTTGTTTCTTCTACGAGCAAGCTAGCTGTCTTCTCCCACGCAAAAGCGAGTCATTAGAGTGGTAAGGGCTGTCAGGGATTTAGGTCCTTCTTGACCGAGGTGGCATGCAACCCATTCATCCCGGACACTGTGTTTGAAGGCCGCAAGGGCTTCCGTGTTCGGACAGTCAATGATTTGGTTCTTTTTAACTAGGAATCTACATATTTGATCGCCAAGCTTGCCTTCTACGCCAAGGAGAGTCCCATCCGGACACGAGTGCAATCTTCGGTCTTCGTATCTTCACAGCCCATCAGTCCGGCCCATGGCTAATAGGCCGGACGCCCGAGGACCCCTTAGTCCAGGACTCCCTCAGTCGTCATGGCTTGCATCATGGTAGCCTCATGAGGCTGGGTACCTGCATAGAAATCTCCACTCCTCGGGAGGCCACCTAGGGAGGCCGCTCCTTCGAGAGGTATTGGTGTAGTCCGCCTCGCGAGGCTTGGCCCCTCGCAAGGATCTTGTCTTGGCGGTCTTGCAGATGGGCCATACCAGACCGCTAATGGAGCCACATTGTGGGCCACACGCAGGCAAGTCTGGGTACCCTGGTTCCCAAAACGGCCGACAGTAGCTCCCTAGCCCAAGGCGCGCTCAGACTCGGCTTCGAGGTGAATCCAAAGAGCAAGGGTGAAGCGCCACATGCCCCAACCGCCCGCGGACCAGGCCGACGCGTGGCCCTTGACGGGACGTGGGCATCTTCGCTTCCCCATGCCACCTCGACAACTACTCGGACTTGACAACTGCCTAGTGCATGCACCAGGGCCATAATTACTTGGAGCGTGCGAGGCTAGCGGTCGGCCTTCCTCCGACTATAAAAAGGGGAGGGGCGGAGCCCCCAGCCCATCTTCATCTTCTTGCTGCTCGCTCCTTCTTCTTCCTCGCCGTGCCGCCATCTCGCCAGGGCATCCATGGCGCTAGTGAGGAGGTTCTCGGCTGCCAAGAAGGGAAAGGACCCTTAGGTGGAACCAGAGTTACTCCCGCCCAAGAAAAGACACGGTTTCTCTCGCGAGGCCAATGTAGCGCCCATGGCAGCATGACCCTGGCTCGAACGCATCCCGCCGAGTTTCCCCGTCAACACAGACATTCGTGCGCATGGTCCTGCCCGTGGGAGTAGCCGCGGAAGTCACGGGGGACGGAGTCGTGGTCGAGGGCAAGCGATGGTCATGTGATCACCTTGCCCGCAAGCCCATGCGTGCGGCACAGCCTACGAGTTTGTGGTATGGACGAAAATGCCGTCGTGCACGTGGATCTGGCTCCCGTGGTCCCTGGCGGGGGGATACCTTCTAGGTGTGGCTACAACACGACGGCTGCTGCAGCCAAGCTTCAGAGACGGAGGTCGAGGCTGTCTACTCCAGCGACGTATTCATGACCCGGGGATGGGGCACGATCGCCCGTGCCTGCAACTCGGAGGGGAGGCACGCCATCCACTTTGAGTACAACGGGACATCGACGCTCTTCTTCAAGGTCTTCGGAGAGGATGGCTGACGTCTAGAATGCTGCCCCAGGGGAGGCGATTGAGATGGCGAACCCCCTTCAGACCGGCGAGGCAGCGAGGCCCCTGGCGGTGAGCTTGCCCTTGGCCTTGTCCGTGATTCCTCTAGCAGCAGCGGCGCTTCCTCCGGACAAAGCTCAAGCGACGACGACTACTATGAGCCGCCGCGTCGCCATGCCCAGGCTTATGGGAGGAATGGCGTCGGCCAAGCATCATGGGTGATGCTGCCTGGGTTGCGATCCTCAGGGAGTCCTTTCCTTTTGTTTCATTCCTACGACAAAATCATGAAGGGCGCCGTGGGGGTGTGTAAAGATTTTGACACTTTTGCCTTAATGTTAGCACCCCCAACTTATATTGTGTATGCGTCTCTCGCTTGGGCACGGTCCCCCCCCCCTCTTTTATTCTCGCAGTAGCTTAGTGCTCTACGCCGACAGGTCCCAGTCCCTAGGCAAGCTTCGGCCATCGTTGGTATGCCAGGTCGTGATGCCATGGTCAAGGCCAGGAGGTGAGCGGCCCAAGGTCCGGTAAGAGCCCCCGAGCCACGATGCTCAGTAGATCCCCTTTGGCGCGCAAGCGGCTCCTGAAGGACTGAAAGGGGAGTTTCCTCGCCCGAGAGAAATCGCGAGAGACAAAACGCCAATTATGGGGTTCACGACTGGGCATTTGAGACAACTTATCTTGGCGAGCCTGCGGTGGTTTCTTTGTTGCGAGGGCGAGCTTCTTGTGCGAT
>NC_041392.1:218799737-218845489 GCF_002162155.2 Triticum dicoccoides | reverse complement strand
ATCCCTCCAACTCGTCAGGGTGCTCTATGTCCTTGGGACCCGGCTCTCGAGTGAGGCTCGGCCACCGCTGGTATGCCAGTTCACGATGCCATGGTCAAGGCTAGGTGGTGAGGGCTCAAGAGCTGGTAAGAGCCCCTGAGGCGCGATGCTCAAGGGCCCCCCTTTTATGTGCAAGCGACTTGCGAGAGAAGAGTGGCTCACTCCGAGGGGGTACCTAGGAGGGGTTGCGCCCCACGTCACGCCGTGCGACATCCTTCCGTGGTGGCGAGGTGTTGGCGAAGCCGCTCGTGGTCCTGCCTCCGAAGGTTCCTGTTGGTTAGTCATGAAACACAAAGGGCAGCCGCGCTTGCTATCCTGCCCGTGATCTTTCCATGGGAAGACGAATGCACGAAGGATCTAGTGAGGTGGCATGCACGGGGCCGCCCGTGAGCTAGAGCTCAGTTTCTTAGGTTTATCAGTGCTGCAGGGATTGACCCGAGCACAGACTCCATGCCAGCAGCCCCCTCACGGGACGAGCGAGAGGCGGGTTAGCAACATGCGGGGATCGCGAAAGGCAACTCCATAGATGACAAGTCGAAAGGCGTAATGTTAACAACCATGATAAATGGTTTGGAGTACTTGAATCAAAATGACACAGCTGTGAGGGTGGGCCCTAGCAGCCGGAGGATGATGCAGCTCGAGGGGCACCCTCAGTTGAACAAACCAAAAAGTCACCTGGCACCATCGTCGTAGAAGCGTTGGAGCAGCTGAAGACGCGTGCTACAGAGATCGCTCCTCAAAGGCCAACCGACTCGTGAGGCCCGGAGGCTATGGAGGTCTGGAGGGCTCGCGAGGGTCCGGCGCCTCCTCCGTCAGGACTGCCTAGTGCCTGACTTTGTGAGCCGCTCACGCATGCTGCGCGAAGCGCTGGTACAAGGCGGCCACATTCAGTAGGCCGAATGCATGCGGACGTAGCTGCAGGGGTAACCCCTGCTCTGAGTGACGCGGGACGGCCAGAAGAGGTCCTGTGAAGCAGCGCTATTGAGGCATGGAATGTTGACGCAGATGCGCAGCCCGCCGTCCACGTCAGGGGCCGCGGCTACACCCGGTGGTGCAGGGTGACGCTCACCACGCATGGCTCACTCCTCCTGAAGCTCCTCAATTGCCTTGCTGATGAACTCTTGAGCGCCTGGCGCCTCGCGCCTTGCGCCTTGCTCGCAGAGGCGCACGTCGAAACACGCCTTCACGTTGTCCCCAAACACCTTCCTTGTCATGCCAGTCAGGTCAGAGACCCTCTAGATGAGAGCCCCCGAGCCTGTCCTAAGGGGGGTGCCGGGCGCGCCTTCCTATGCGAGACGGAACGGTGCCCCAGTAGTGGGCGCGGGGCCTGAGGTATATTCGGTAGGCACCTCAGCCTCCTAGTGGGCCTCGAGGAGGAGCTAGCTACGGCGGAGCAGTGCGAGAAAGCCGCTGAGGCATCTCAGACTACTACTGAGGCCAAGCTGTCCTTCCTCCATCAGCAGGTTGAAGGCGTTTCGTCCCTCATAGAGAAAGCCTCGGACGAAGTGGGCCACCGCCGAGTGCTGCAGCATGAGCGCTCCTCGATGTTCGAGGCCCTCGGGCGCTGGGCCAAACAGGCCCTGTGCAACATTTGTGACGAGAACGTCTCCTGCCCGCTCGGAGCCGACGCCGCCGGCTACCTCAGTGATAACCCACCAGTACTAGTAGAATGCCCGTGCGTTGCAACAGGCTGCATTGATTTCTTTTTTTGCTATTAAAGAGTTTTATTTTTCTTCCTTTCTTTCCTCTCCCAACATGTGAAAGGATAAATTTACAACCATACTAACATATCAAGATCAAAAACATATTTATTGAAGAATATTTCTACAACACATTCGACATGAAAGTTATGGTGTCTCATAGATTGGGAACAAACACAATCGTGACTTCGCACCAAATTCTGTTTATATTTCAAAACAAGGTTGTCCTACCAATGTGCACCTGCAATATATATCTCCCCCTTCCTCCCTCGGGCCTTTGATGTCTCCCTCACTCTCTCTTGATCTCGAGTGTGTTGCCTTCTCAAAAAGTACTGGTGCGCGTCTGTCCTAAACAAACGGCTTTTTACCCCTTTCCGCGACGGCATGTGGAACCATCGACAAGTGAGTGTGGGCGATAGGGGGGTCCTTCCCACATGACCCAGAAACCATCGGGGATAGGGAGCCTTCATGCATACAGTTGTTCCTATATAACCGTTTCTGATATCTCGAATATCCCAAACGCTTCATCCTTGCTACTCGTTTATGCTCGCATTGCCATCACAGTCGGAGTTTTGTGATTTTTCCTAAAACCAGGCAGATTCTAAGCACGGGAGCTTTCCAGACAAATTCTAGGCAGATTCCACGCACGGGAGATTTATGATGCCTGTCACATCACAAACAGTTCATGATTATAAACTGTGTACGATAGGCAGACAATCACACACATTTAGTTTTCCCGCACCGTATGTGATAGTGTCTGACATCACACACGCTTTGCAAACGGCAACTGTGTGCATGCTTGCACACGTTTCCTCTCTATGAACCATCTCGGATTATGGTGTATATCAAAAACATTTGTGTTTTACCAACTGTGTGTGCCGTAATGACCTGCACAACATAATTTCACCCTAATTTAATTGCTGCTATTTAAAATTGTACCTAATTTAAACTTGAAAGTAGGCTATAGCTTTATTCATATCCATCAGGTTCAGACAACAAATGCATTATTCGATTGATAGGTACATATGTTTAAGAATTACATAAGCACCAAATAAAGAATGATGTACCCTGGTTCTATGCTTGTACTATTACAGATGGTAAAGAAAGAGGCGACAGACATTCCAGTTGCTGAACAAGGTGAAGCGAAATGGCCCTATTGTGCTCTCCTGGATGCAGGACTCTAGTCCAACCCCTTGTGATGGGCGGCCGCCAATCATGTAGTTTGAGAGGTAATCTTGAGTAATCTGCTTCAGGATCCACTGCAAAAGAAAAAAAGATTCAGATATTGTCATCTAACACAACTCATTAGGGGCAGTAAAAAGAAGGCTACAGGGTTCTTACTTACCATCCTGCAGTTCACTATTGTTTTGCATAAAGTGTAAACAAATATTTAGATTGACATCTTTTGACCCATTTTAGTAAGAATCTTATCAGTTTCCTCACTTGATGCTGGTTCATGAATATCTCATTGCCCCATGCGCAGAAAGGGTAGAAGTGTGGATCTTTGGCAATGATATATGTACCTAAAAGCACCAAGTTAATATTAGAAGCTAAACAACAATTGAAAAATGATGTAGTACAACATTCCATCCATCCCATTATATAAGATTTTATTACATGTATATCTAGACATCATCAGAACATTAAGGTAACACTCTTCCTTGTTGCTATGTAGCCTGGGATTGCATATTTAGTCATTCAGTACAATGCATGTTGTTAAACAACAATTGAAAAACGAAAAGGCATGTTAACTACAATATCCTTAACAACAACCAAATATCGTAATTCATAGTGGTATTGTTGAAACTGTTATTGATGAAATTGAACTGCATGGCAAATAGTTGCACATATAGAGCATCACATTGTGAAGAACTGAAATAAACAAGTCATAAGGACATCTCTAGGCGATCCTTAAAAAGTTAAAGGACTAAAACCCTTAGTGGATATATATGTACTCCAACAATTTTTGGCCTTTTCTAGTCGATCCCCTAAACTTAAGGTTGTAAACTTCAATTTGATCAAGTTCAAAGCAGGTTTAACTGAAAGTAGCATGCATTCAAACATAAACATAGATAGTTTTGCATAACCGAACATAAAACATCAATTTAAACTAAGCTAAACTACTTTCGGTCGAAGTAGAGGTCAAGCCAATCCTTCCTCGTCATGTATGGTGTGTTGTGAGCCGGGTCCGGGCCAGTACGGTCGTCGGGGTCGTTGGGGAAGGCACTCCTCCACTCGTCGACGTCGATCTCCTCGTCATGGGGGCCCACCTTGACGCCCTCCGTGCCGTCGTCACCGTCGCCTTTGACCTTGTCATCAGAGGAGGGCGCGATAACCTCGCCGCCCTCCGTGCCGCCATCCTCGCCGCCTTCGACCTCGTCATCGGAGGAGAGCGCGATAACCTCGCCGCCCTCCGCGTCGGCAAAGAACGCCCGCTCTACCTCCACGACCTCCGGGTGCTGCCGGCAGAGCTCTTTCATGTAGGCCTTGTCGGCGGCCTCGGCCTCGAGACGCTCCCACACCTCACGGTCCTCCAGCGCCATAGCCAAGCACACCACCCTGGCTCCGGCGGAACAAGGTGGACCGGACATGTGTCGAAGGGGAAATTGAGCCTAGCCGCCGCGCCGTGGTAGCGGACCTGCCAGCGCTCGTACTCCACGGCCACGAGCTCGGCCGTGTGGAAGCTACCGAGCCACCGGCAGGTATGGGTCTCTCGATCTGTAATCTTGGTGACCCACGTCCCCCACCGCCGCTGCCGGACCCCAAGGTAGAACTTCGTCGGCTGCCGGGTTCAGGGGTGGAGGGGGAGGTCCTCGAACCGGCGTAGGGGCGCGGCGGCGGGCGGATCGGGGGACCGGCGATGGCGGATCGGGCCCGCAGAGGACGACGGGGACACCTCGGCGGCCACCTCGCTGGCGTCGGGCGAAAAGGCCGTGATAAACCTCTTTTTGGCCATTGGCTACTAGAGCTCCCTGGCACACAGGCAGAGGTTGAGGATGGAGGCGCCACCGATGGCGGCGACCTACCAATGGTTTCGAGGGTTGTGTGTGTCTGTGTGAGCGGAGGTTGTGTTTGAGGAAATACCGCGGCAACTGAAAATTTTACTAGGCGGGAGTAACAAGGCGGGGCTACTGAAAATTTGGATCAAGGGTGAGCAGATATTTTTTAGATTGTGAGGGATGCAGAGGCGAGAGTAAAATGCCAGGGCTACTGAAAATTTGAATCAAGGGACTGAAGCAGAGAGGGATGCAGAGGCGGGAGTTTGGGGGGAGCGAGCTAGTGTACTTGACACACCGGCTGTGGACTATAGCCGACGCACCTTCTCGCGTAAGCCATAGGCGTACTATACACCGAGGGTGCTCCAATATATTTTGTACTACATCTCACATGGTTTGTGAGAATAAACTGTGTGGGATGTACTTGTTTTGAATTACAAAATGGGGTCACAACGACAATGGATGGTGTTTGAATTGCTAGACCTTAAATCTGCAGTGAACATGCAACTTTATGTGTGTCGTAAAAGAATTGGAATTATTCAGGGTTCGTTTGGACATTTCATACATTAAATTGGTTTTCTAGCCATTTCAGGTGCACAGTTCAAAATTAAACTACATGCACATGCTCCAGTGCATACAAATTGGTTGAAAAATCAAATTTGTGTCCTTCAGTGCATGCTTAGGTCCCATGGAAGAAATGGGAATGAATTTTTTGGGGTTCGTTTGGCCTTTTTTATACATTACCTGGGTTTTCTAGGCATTTTATGTGCATAATTCAAATTTGAACTACAAGCACATGCTTCAATGCACTAAAGTTGGTTGAAAAATGACATGTGTGTCCTTGGGTGAATTTCTAGGTCCCATGCGAGATATGGGAATGAATTTCAAACACCAGGGCACTGTTGATTGCCGGCAAAACATTGATATACCTGGTTTTTAAATTCTAGTAAATCCAAAACTCATCTGAAATTCATGAAACTTGGCATGCTATCATGGAGCGGCATCAACATGCCATGGTGAAAATTTTGTCCCATTTGGGGCAAGTTTGGGTATAAGCTTCTCACAAACCAGAGCTTCCCACAACAAGCATGATGGTTTCCATAGGGAACGTACCACCTTTGGGGACGAGACGATATCCGTTGCCTTCTTATTGATTTCAAAAAAATTCTAGTGTCAACATAGAACAACAGGAGTGTTGTGTTCAATTTTGGAATTTTTGGGGCTTCGTTTGGCCTTTTTTATAGATTAATTGGGTTTTATAGGCATTTTATGTGCATAATTCAAATTTGAACTACAAGCACATGCTCCAATGCACCAAAGTTGGTTAAAAAATCACAAGTGTGTCCTTGGGTGAATTTCTAGGTCCCATGCAAGAGAAGGGAATGAATTTCAAACACCAGGGCACTGTTGATTGCCGGCAAAACGTTGAGATGCCTGGTTTTTAAATTCTAGTAAATCCAAAACTCGTCTGAAATTCATAAAACTTGGCATGCTATCATGGAGCAGCATCAACATGCCGTGGTGAAATTTTTGTCCCATTTGGGGCAGGTTTGGGTATAAGCTTCTCACAAATCAGAGCTTCTCAGAACAAGCATGATGGTTTCGATAGGGAATGTACCACCTTTAGGGACGAGACGATATCCGTTGCCTCTTATTGCTTTCAAAAAATTTCTAATGTCAACATAGAACAACAAGAGTGTTGTGTTCAATCTTGGAATTTTCCAGGGTTTGTTTGGCCTTTTTATACATTAACTAGGGTTTCTAGGCATTTTATGTGCATAATTCAAATTTGAAATGCAAGCACATGCTCCAATGCACAAAAGTTGGTTGAAAATCACATGTGTGTCCTTGGGTGAATTTCTTGGTCCCATGCAAGAGATGGGAATGAAATTCAAACACCAGGGCACTGTTGATTGCCGGCAAAACATTGAGATGCCTGGTTTTAAAATTCTAGTAAATCCAAAACTTGTCTGAAATTCATGAAACTTGGCATGCTATCATGGAGCGGCATCAACATGCCATGGTAAAAAAATTGTCCTATTTGGGGCAGGTTCGGGTATAAGCTTCTCACAAACCAGAGCTTCTTGCAACAAGCATGCTGGTTTTGATAGGGAATGTCCCACCTTTGGGAACGAAATGATATCCATTGCCTCTTATTGCTTTCAAATATTTTCTTGTGTCAACATAGAACAACAAGAGTGATGTGTCAATTTTTGTGATTTTTCGGGGTTCGTTTGGACATTTTTATGCATTAACTGGGTTTTCTAGGCATTTTATGTGCATAATTCAAAATTGAACTACAAGCACATGATCCAATGCACTAAGGTTGGTTGAAAAATCTAATATGTTTCCTTGGGTGAATTTCTAGGTCCCATGCAAGAGACGGGAATGAAATTTAAACACGAGGGCACTGTTGATAGCCGACAAAACATTGAGATGCCTGGTTTTTAAATTCTAGTAAATCCAAAACTAGTGTGAAATTCATGAAACTTGGCATGCTATCATGGAGTGGCATCAACATGTCGTGTTAAAAAATTTGCCCCATTTGGAGCAGGTTCAGGTATATGCTTCTCACAAACCAGAGCTTTTCACAACAAGCATGTTGGTTTCGGTAGGGAACGTCCCACCTTTGGGTTTGAAACGATATCCATTGCCTCTTATTGCTTTCGAAAAATTTCTTGTGTCAACATAGAACAACAGGAGTGTTGTGTCAATTTTTGGGATTTTTGGGGGTTCGTTTGGACTTTTTATGCATTAACTGAGTTCTCAATGCATTTATGTGCATAATTCAAATTTGAACTACATGCACATGCTCCCGCGCATATAAATTGGTAAAAAAACAAATCTGCGTCCTTGGGTGCATGCTTACACTAATAGGGAAAACCCTAGCATCAGCATGGGTTTTAGGTATAGCAGTAGCGCGGGGTACCGCACTACTGATACAACACTATAGCTAACCTGTAGCAGCAGCGCGTGTGCACCCGCGCTACTGCTATACAAGCGTAGCAGCAGCGGGTAGCAAGCAAGCGTGCTACTGCTAATAGCTATAGCGCACTTTATTAGGCTGCGCTACTGCTAGTGGCACGCTGCTGCTAACTTTTCTCCACTCGGTACTGCTAATTTTATTAGTTTTTGTTTTTTCTACATATTTGTTTTGTATTTGAATAGGCTTTATAGAAGAATCTTGAGCGCATACAAATGTCATCACCATACACATACAAATGGCTGTGTGACCACAAATGTAATCATAGCATATACATACAAATAGTCTCATCATAATCATATCGAAAATAGCGATACATGCAAGTCTCGAATATTTGCAAGTACAATGTCATCCATCTAAACAATGGTATACGCGAGAAGAGCTATCACTATGAGTGAGAGCGGAACTATGCAATACGTGAGGCGGCGGTTACGAGTCCTGTCTCGTGCTAGCGTGAACCTCAAGTAATTAGCTTTAGCTTATTGTCTGGTTTTGAAGCCTTTATGCCTGGCGCCCAAGACCCCATTCACTTGCGCCTGACACTCAGGCCACTCGTTGTACACACCCAGAACCTTCCCTTTGTACACGACATAGCACTGCCATCTCACCATCAAGAAACTAGGTACCTATTAGAGATGCAACTTCATCAAGAGGATGTACAATCATATGCAACAAAAAATACTAGAGCAACACGAAAAAGAAAGGGTTAGCAACTAGATGCAACATACAGTACGCAAACTAATTAATAACTAGAGGTACGCATGTCATCGTACCCAAACTAACATAGTAGCATTATGCAAGTTCGGCAGGGACCGTGGACATCACAAAGTTTCATCGCTACAGAAAGCATACAAGTTCAACCGACACATATCATCATCATCGGCATCGTAAATCACTAGAAGTTCCATCCTTCCATATCATCGAGGATGGACCCTAGCTTCTTGAACGGCGTGAGGTCCTAACATTGCATGCCTATGCGAGTTCGGGCGTCAATATAGGGCCGTGGTGGAACACCCCCTTCTCATCGACGACTTCCTTCATGATGATCATTGCAATGTCCCTTTGGATGCGAAAGAAGTCATCTCTAAGTTTATAATACGCTTCTCCATGAGATTCTACCCACTTGTGGATATGATCATCGTTTCTGGTTGTCATACAAAGCTTTTGGTGATCTGTGTTGAAATCAGTCATGAGATGGAGGATGTAGAATCCATCTTTCATGCTTGGTTTTGGGACATGGATGCAGCAGAAGTTAGTTTTATGCACGAAACCCATCTTCTTGTTCCTTTGTTTTTTGATCTGCATGTGGCCACCTCTAATGCTGAAGCCTTGGAGAGCATCATCTAGAATATTCATTATGTGGGTGTAGTCCTTCTTCTCGTAGTCTCTGGAAGGGTCGAAATACACGGCGTGGGAGACTCGCGGGTAAAGAACGATAAGGACGGCACGCCCGTTGCTGCAGGGAAAAGACACCTCAAATTATTCTCCATATGAGCGAGAAGGAATGATTGAAATGTACGAAAGGGTTGTCCGGAACTGACTTACTTTGGATGATAAGGCAGGAGGACAATTTCCTGGTCCTTATTCTGTACCATGAAGTTTTGGAGGTAGTCCCTAGCAGTCTCACACTCAAAGTCGCCGAGACTCAAGAAAGACTCATGCATGTAGTACGGATCGGCCACACAGATATGTGAGACTTCTTGTCTCTTCATGACAGAACTCATATGTAGCGCAAAAAGGCGGACGATTGTAAAATCAAGCTGCCTTGTCAGAAACATGTGAAAGAAATGGTCAAACCGCAGGAAGAACACCTCCACGGGCCGTGTGTCGACATAGCACTTCCCCTCAGGCACACGATCCGCGTATGTCGGATATCCTGGATCCTTCGAGGCTAGTAGGCTTTTCTCAGTCGATAGCACATGGTCGTGCAGTCTCCTGAGATCCCCTGATAGTGCCTCTAGCGGTTCCGGCGGTAGCATCGGCTCGCCCGTGAGATGGAACATGGCCGCACCTTTCATTGGTACACGCTCTTCAGAATCCATCGTCTGGCTGCTATGTTCTCTCACTTGTTTGGAGGCAGCTATCTTCCCCGATCTCTTCCTATCCTTTTTCTTGGGCACACCTTCCAGACCGTTCCTTAACCCCTGCCTCAGTCTTCCCGGGCTAAGCACTGTATGACCCCCGGCTAGTTGAGACTGTGTTGAGGCGGCATCTTCAGGTGTGTCCTATGATGATTTCATGAAGAGAGACTTTTTGCAATACCTGCTACGACCTTCCTGCCCGGGTAGATCATCCATATCCTCATTAGCATGATGATAGCCCGATTCGTCATATGGTTGACTCATCATATCTAAGTCACACTCATACACGTTTGTATTGAGGAAACCCAATGGGTCGACCTCCGTCTCATCATCCATTCTCTGTTCTACAGGACCAATTACGTCAGCCAGTACTATTGCACCCCCTTCATCACGTCGTTCGCCGCTCTCACCCAGCAGTATAGGAGCTGGTAATTGCGTAGGCGGGGTGATGGTCTCCGCACATGCTTGTCGATGTGTGGTTATTGGTGTGCTCTCGGCTGGCTCCAGACGAATAAGATTCTTTGGCCATAGCAGCACCCAACCCGTGCAGCTTCCAATCCGCGGTGGGGTCTCGTCGTCCTCTCCCACATGCTGTACTGGAGGAGGAAAATCCTCGTGCCCCGATTTCACACTAGACAAGTTAACCTTGAAGTGCCCAGCGGGGATCGACTGGTTGTGGAACATGGGTTGCAAGGGGTTCATTATCATCCCCTTTCCCATGTCCACCTTCTGGCCTTTGATCAAGTAGAGTATGGTGCATGGGGTTTCTTCAGCCTGCAAACACATGTATGTGGCATAAAACATCCAAAAGGCAACGAAAATGGAATATTATATTTATATATATATATATATGTTGGTGCGACATGTAATTACCGTGAGGGCGTCGAGCTCAGCCAAAGACAAAGGCCCACCTAGCGTGCCAGAGACTGAGGACGGGCTGCTATGAGCGGGAGCGACTGCGAGAGGAGTCCCGGTTGCATGAGCAAGTGATGGTGAAGTGGTGTTGTTGTTCACGGAGTTGCTCCCGACGAAACTGGGCAACGGGAAATCATGTACCGTCTTGTCTGGATTTTCCTTCGTCCAGTTGATGATAGCTGGAACCAAGTTAGTAGCGAAATCATTTCCATAGGCAGTTACAGCTACATTGACTGCCTGCTGTAGCAACTCATTTTTCACCTTGGCTGTTTTTTCGCGTCCTCAGCTGCTTTTTTCTCGACCGCAAGCTTCACCTTCTCGTCGATATCCACCTGACTAAACTTCTTTTTCTGCTTCTTGGCCTTCGGGCCCTCGTTGCAAAACACATTCCACATGGCGCCGTCTCCAGCGCCATGCACACGACCATATTGCGGCCGCTGGCCCGAAGGGAGTCCCTTAAGTTCGTTCAAGGCCCGGTTGAGAGAGGTGTCCCACTTGGGCCTCATCGAAGAAGTAGGGCTTTCGGCTACAAGCTGGTGTTGCTTCTCCTGCAGAAGGAGCATGAACCGTTTTTAGGAATGTGTAGTCGACTAGATCTGGAGCTAAATGTAAGGTAGTAAAAGAATAATTACCAGTAGTCTAATCAATTTCCTCGTGATCTGGTCCATGTAAAAAACCTTCTTTTCCTTGTCCCACTTGTAGCGGGCTCTGATGAAGTCATGCTCCAAGGGGTTGGTGAACTTCGCGAAGGGGTCCACTACAAAAAAAGACACATCCGTACATTTTGGGCCGAACAAATTTTTTTCTGTCATACTTATGACACTTCTATGACAATATTTGTGACAAAACACGGTATCATCATAGATGTGGTAGGGTCCTACTTCAATGACAAAAATCATGACAGAAAATGGGCTTTTCGTCCTGGGCGGCGGGTCGGAGACGCAGCTGCATGACATTCTTTGGGCCGTCCATGACGGAAAAAGCCATGGTAGAAGCTAGGGCGAGGAAACTATCAGGGTGTTCCCGGTTACGGTGGGTGGTCGGGGCCGAGCGATGCACGTTTCTCTCGTACACGCACATGCGTGGGTGCGAGGCGTTGGGCTCTAACTGAACCCGAGCAACGGTAAAGAGCATATTGTTACATACGTTGACCGCCAGTGTATTTTTCTCGTTTCAAATTAAGCCATATTAACCGGAAAGGACGCAGGATGGACTAGTACTAGTACTGCTTTGATGTGTCCGATCAACTCGTCGAACGAGGAGAAGCTTGCTTACTACGTCTCTCCCTTGCCCACGTGCGTGGTGGTTCGCAGGACGAGGAGAGGGTTTTGACTACAACGCCCTCTCCCTCTCCCTCTTCCTCGCCCTCGCCCTCGCGGTGGACGTGCAACAGTTCAATCGGTGTCAAATTGCCAAAAGCATAATGTGTACTGTAGTATCATCATTGTTGGACCTTCCAAAGAGTCGAAGAGCCAAGTGCAAGGTTCACACGAGTACGAACTGTTGAACCTCCCGAAGAGGCAAAGAGCCAAGCGCAATGTTTTATAGGAGTTGTCGTCCTAGTAGGAGTGTACTACAACTATAGCGAACGATGCTACTGTATGATGCCACCACGTCACGTATATCCAAAGCTGTTCCACCTTTTTTTATCAAAGAGCGTGTTGGAGCCCGTGCAACAACCACACAAGTTGCACATACACATAACACATTTACTAGTAATAAATTCTAAAGGACAAATGCCAGTATGCCACACAAGTTCATCTCCAATTCATGTGATAAATTTGTGCACGACTAGTCTACATATATTCACAGCGCTACCGTTCACAATTTACCGTACTCCACTTACACGTTATAGATGGGCTACATGTCCTCCTCCAGGTTCTAGTCCCAGGTGTTCTTCATGGATGGCACAATCCATAGCGGTGGGCAACGGGAATCATTGTCGCAGCTTTCTAGTCTAGTTCCACATGATGGAGACTCATCCGAGCTGAAGCAGCATAAATCAGGGACAGCGTGTCCCAGCATGTCATTCATCTGGCGGTGCGCACTGAAGACACAACCATGCTTCATGAACGGCAGGCCTTCCGTGTCGTGCACGGAAGGTGGCATCTGCTTCACAATGGGGTAGCTGTCCCCAATGAAAAGCGAGTACTCTCCAAGAGTGTTCCTCGGCACCCATGTAGCATCACGGGGTCGAACTCGGCGTCATTCATCTGGTACATGTGGCATCTCAGATCTGGACACATGGTGACGGACATAGTCAAGGTCCATGCATAATAATGTTGTGCTCAAATATGGCGGTCATTAATACTATGCAGCAAATAGTACTACTCCAGTATAGAGGAAGTAAAATAACCGGCTTATTATATATAGACGCTCTTGGCTACATGGATGAGATAGTAAGACATGAAAAAACAAAAATGGTGGCAGCTAGTTGGTAAAAAGTACTCCAAGGTAAAAAGTACTCCTACTAGTACGTAAGTAGAGTACTAGTACAACAATGAAAGAGAAGGTGAGAGGGATAAAAAATGGAATACCTGGGTAGATGGTGACGGTCCGATCATGGTAGATTGTGTGATCCCAATATGCCAAAGTCAGCTACAAGGTTCCAGGTTCGACCGAATTGCGGATGCAAATGCACATCCAGGATTGGGGATCTTATTTTGCTCGCGGGATGACTGGTACCTGCAAAATAATGGAGTACCGTTAGGGATGCAAATGATGGTTGTGCATTCCATTTGTAATCTCCTGTACCGTAGGATGGCAACCAGATGAAACAAGTCCAATGGCTTGTCACCACGAAGATGCGTCCTAGATGGCGCACGACGTCTTCGAGCGTGTAGGGGTACAAATCTGCCGCCACCAACATGCGCCAGCCTCTGTCGTTACTGCCTCTTGCATTGATGGCAACCCTTATGTCGACCACCACGATGAGATAGTAATCGCCGTAGCCGCGTCTCTTTGTCGGTGCGGCTGCAATTGCTATCTTCTTCAATCTCATGTAGGCATCATCATACGTATTCATGCCTAGCCAGTCCGGAAGGCCGATCCCAATGGTGGAGAAGGGGTCTACCCGAACGGCCGAACTGCTGTGGATGTTGTGCAAAATGATGGTGGTATCCAACCGGAGGTATGCAAGCCAATCTTCGTTGGCACCGACCCAGACCTATATATAAGACAGTGGGCAGCGGAGAAATTACGAAATGGAAATGAATAACTAAGTACGACATGATCAAACTCCATTACTGACCTGCTCATCGGACAAAATCCGACTACCTCTCAACGTCGGCAACTCTAGCAGAGCCAACGTGCAACCATGGCCAGGGAGCGGCAGACTTTTCGAAGGATTGTCCCATAGAAGAACCTTCTCCTCGAGGACGCGCAGAAGACCAACAAGCATGGCCTTTTCCCAAGTTTTTTAAGAACCGTCTTGAAAAATTTGGTGCAGGAAACACCGAGTCTTGTGGTGGTGAGGACGTCAGAGCGGTGTGCGATTTATCCCAGAGGATCGTTGAGGGAGTCCTGGATTAGGGGGTCTCCGGATAGCCGGACTATATCCTTTGGCCGGACTGTTGGACTATGAAGATACGAGATTGAAGACTTCGTCCCGTGTCCGGATGGGACTCTACTTGGCGTGGAAGGCAAGCTAGGCAATACGGATATGTATGTCTCCTCCTTTGTAACTGACCTTGTGTAACCCTAGCCCCCTCCAGTGTCTATATAAACCGGAGGGTTTAGTCCGTAGGACAACATACAATCATACCATAGGCTAGCTTCTAGGGTTTAGCCTCTTTGATCTTGTGGTAGATCAACTCTTGTAATACTCATATCATCAAGAACAATCAAGCAGGACGTATGGTATTACCTCCATCAAGAGGACCCGGACCTGGGTAAACATCGTGTCCCCTGCCTCCTATTACCATCTGCCTTAGACGCACAGTTCGGGACCCCCTACCCGAGATCCGCCGGTTTTGACACCGACATTGGTGCTTTCATTGAGAGTTGCACTGTGTCGTCACCATAAGGCTTGATGGCTCCTTCGATCATTGCTAGCGATGCGGTCCAGGGTGAGGCTTTCCTCCCCGGACAGATCTTCGTATTTGGCAGCTTCGCACTGCGGGCCAATTCGCTTGGCCATCTGGAGCAAATCGAGAGCTACGCCCCTGGCCATCAGGTCAGGTTCGGAACCTTAAACTACACCGCCGACATCCGTGGAGACTTGATCGTCGACGGATTCGAGCCCATGTCAGATACGCCGCATAGTCATGACGAGCATGACGTAACTCTGCCGTCGGACAGTGTTCGGGAGATCGCATCCGCAACTACTCCGGCCGTTAATCCGGAGCAAATCGCGCCGTCCGAGAGCGGAGGGATAGACCCCACCATGGAGGCCGCCCTCTTAGTGTCGATAGAGCCAGATACTGACTTCACCCCTTACGAGAGCCGTATCGCCGAATCACTAGGTTCATCTCTGGCCACGGACTCCGAGCCGCTCACACGTGTGCCCGTCGAATCCGACTGGGCACCGATCATGGAGTTCACCTCCGCGGATATCTTTCAGCACTCGCCCTTCGGTGACGTGCTAAATTCATTAAGGTCTCTCTCCCTGTCAGGAGAACCTTGGCCGAACTATGTCCGGCTAGAATGGGATGCGGACGACGAAGAAATTCGCTGCTGATACGTCTCCAACGTATCTATAATTTTTGATTGCTCCATGCTATATTATCTACTGTTTTAGACATTATTGTGCTTTATTTTCCACTTTTATATTATTTTTGGAACTAACCTATTAACCAGAGGCCCAGCCCAGAATTGCTGTTTTTTTGCCTCTTTTAGGGTTTCGAAGAAAAGGAATATCAAACGGAGTCCAAACGGAATGAAACCTTCGGAAATGTGATTTTCTCATCAGATAAGATCCAGGAGACTTGGACCCTCCGTCAAGGAAGCCACGAGGTCGTCACGAGGGTAGGGGCGCGCCCCCCTAGGGCGCGCCCCCTGCCTCGTGGGCCCCTCGAAGCTCCACCGACGTACTTCTTCCTCCTATATATATCCACGTACCCCCAAACGATCGGGGACGGAGCCAAAAACCTAATTCCACCACCGCAACTTTCTGTATCCATGAGATCCCATCTTGGGGCCTATTCCGGAGCTCCGCTAGAGGGGGCATCGATCACGGAGGGCCTCTACATCATCATCCAAGCCCCTCCGATGAAGTGTGAGTAGTTTAATTCAGACCTACTGGTCCATAGTTAGTAGCTACATGGCTTCTTCTCTCTTTTTGGATCTCAATACAATGTTCTCCCCCTCTCTTGTGGAGATCTATTCGATGTAATCTTCTTTTTGCGGTGTGTTTGTTGAGACCGATAAATTGTGGGTTTATGATCAAGTCTATCTATGAATAATATTTGAATCTTCTCTGAATTCTTTTATGTATGATTGGTTATCTTTGCAAGTCTCTTCGAATTATCAGTTTGGTTTGGCCTACTAGATTGGTTGTTCTTGCCATGGGAGAAGTTCTTAGCTTTGGGTTCGATCTTGCGGTGTCCTTTCCCAGTGACAGAAGGGGCAGCATGGCACGTATTGTATTGTTGCCATCGAGGATAACAAGATGGGGATTTTATCATATTGCATGAAACTATCCCTCTACATCATGTCATCTTGCTTAAGGCGTTACTCCGTTTTTAACATAATACTCTAGATGCATGCTGGATAGCAATCGATGAGTGGAGTAATAGTAGTAGATGCAGGCAGGAGTCGGTCTACTTGTCTCGAACGTGATGCCTATATACATGATCATACCTAGATATTCTCATAACTATGCTCAATTCTGTCAATTGCTCAACAGTAATTTGTTCACCCACCGTAGAATACTTATGCTCTTGAGAGAAGCCACTAGTGAAACCTATGGCCCCCGGGTCTCTTTCTCATCATATCAATCTCCATCACTTTATTATTGCTTTGCTTTTACTTTATTTACTTTGCATCTTTATACCAAAAATACCAAAAATATTATTTATCATCTCTATCAGATCTCACTTTCGTAAGTGATCGTGAAGGGATTGACAACCCCTAAGCGCGTTGGTTGCGTTGAGCTATTGTTTTTGTATAGGTACGAGGGACTCGAGCGTAGCCTCCTACTGGATTGATACCTTGGTTCTCAAAAACTGAGGGAAATACTTACGCTACTTTGCTGCATCGTCCCTTCCTCTTCGGGGAAATCCAATGTAGTGCTCAAGAGGTAGCAAGAAGAATTTCTGGCGCCCTTGCCGGGGAGTCTGGGCAAAAGTCAACATACCAAGTACCCATCACAATCCCTATCTCCCGCATTACATTATTTGCCATTTGCCTCTTGAGGGAGTCCTGGATTAGGGGGTCTCCGGATAGCCGGACTATATCCTTTGGCCAGACTGTTGGACTATGAAGATACGAGATTGAAGACTTCGTCCCGTGTCCGGATGGGACTCTACTTGGCGTGGAAGGCAAGCTAGGCAATACGGATATGGATATCTCCTCCTTTGTAACCGACCTTGTGTAACCCTAGCCTCCTCCTGTGTCTATATAAACCGGAGGGTTTAGTCCGTAGGACAACAGACAATCATACCATAGGCTAGCTTCTAGGGTTTAGCCTCTCCGATCTCATGGTAGATCAACTCTTGTACTACTCATATTATCAAGAATAATCAAGCAGGACGTAGGGTTTTACCTCCATCAAGAGGGCCCGAACCTGGGTAAACATGGTGTCCCCTGCCTCCTGTTACCATCCGCCTTAGACGCACAGTTCGGGACCCCCTACCCGAGATCCGTCGGTTTTGACACCGACATTGGTGCTTTCATAGAGAGTTCCTCTGTGTCGTCACCGTTAGGCTTGATGGCTCCTTCGATCATCGATAGCGATGCAGTCCAGGGTGAGACTTTTCTCCCCGGACAGATCTTTGTATTCGGCGGCTTCGCACTGTGGGCCAACTCGCTTGGCCATCTGGAGCAGATCGAGAGTTACGCCCCTGGCCACCAGGTCAGGTTTGGAAGCTTAAACTACACGGCCGACATCCGTAGAGACTTGATCTTCGACGGATTCGAGCCCCTGTAGAGTGCGTCGCACGGTCACGATGAGCATGATTTAGCTCTACCATCGGATAGTGTTCAGGAGACCGCACCGACAACCGTTCCGACCCTTAATTCGGAGCCAATTGCACCATCCATCGACGGGTGGATAGACCCCGCCACGAAGGCCGTATTCTCTGCGGCGATCGAGCCGAGAATCGACCTTACCCTTCACGGGAGCCGTAATGCCGAACTGCCGGATTCTTCCCCGGCCATGGACTCCGAACCGCCTGCGCCCGTGCCTATCAAATTCGACTGGGCGCCGATCATGGAGTTCACCTCCGCGGATATCTTTCAGCACTCGCCCTTCGGTGACATACTGAACTCATTAAGGTCTCTCTCCTTGTCAGGAGAGTCCTGGACGAACTATGTTCGGCAGGATTGGGATGCAGATGACGAAGAAATTCGCCGCCCACCCACCACCCACTTAGTAGCCACTGTCGACAATTTAACCGACATGCTCGACTTCAACTCCAAAGACATCGACGGTATGGACGATGATGCGGGAGACGAAGAGGAACCGCTGCCCACAGGGCACTGGACAACCACCTCATCATATGATATATACATGGTGGACACACCCAAACAAGGCAATGGCGACGAGACAGCGGAGGATGACCCCTCCAAGAAGCAACCTAAGCGCCGACGTTAGTGGCGCCGCTCTAAGTCTCGCCAAAGCAAAAGCGGTGACACCGGCATAGGAGATAATAGCACTCCGGACAGTGCCGAAGATGACCCCTCCAGCAAGATTTAGAGCAGGGGGATGGAGAAGCCAGCCCTCCCGAGAGAGCGGCAGATGGAGAGGCAGAGGATGATAATTACATGCCTCCCTCCGAAGACGAGGCAAGCCTCGACGATGACGAATTTTTCGTGCCTGAGGATCCCGTCGAGCAAGAGCGCTTCAAGCGCCGACTTATAGCCACGACAAATAGCCTTAAGAAAAAGCAACAGCAGCTTCAAACTGATCAAGATTTGCTAGCTGACAGATGGACTGAAGTCCTCGCGGCCGAGGAATATGAACTCGGATGCCCCTCCAAGAGTTACCCAAAGCGAAGGTTGCTACCCCGACTGGAGGAGGAAGCATTAAAACCTACATCTCCAGTGTATGACACGGCTGATCGGCCACCTCGTGGCTGCGACAGAGAGGCATTTCAGCCAAAAGCTTAGCCCGCACCCCGACGCAACTCAAATAAAAATGTCAAGGCACGGGGAAACACGCTAGACCTGCGAGACGTATTGGAGGACAAAGAAAAACATGCAAGATCGATCTACAGATCACGAGGGCGCGCCACTACGCGGGACGATAACCGTCATGCCGGATAAAGTAAAAGTAAATCCGGTCGGGCCAAACACAGCGGACAAGACTCATTTGAGCTTTGTCGCGACATAGCCCAGTACAGAGGCACCGCACACCCCATATGCTTCACAGACAAAGTAATAGATCACCAAATCCCAGAGGGTTTCAACCCATAAACATTGAATCATACGATGACACAATAGATCCTGCGGTATGGATCGAGGACTTCCTCCTGCACATCCACATGGCCCGCGGTGACGATCTACAGGCCATCAAATACCTCCCACTTAAACTCAAAGGACCAGCTCAACATTGGCTCAACAGCCTGCCAGCAGAATCCATTGGTTGTTGGGAAGATCTGGAAGATGCATTCCTCGACAACTTCCAGGGAACTTATGTGCGACCACCAGATGCGATGACTTGAGCCACATAATTCAGCATCTAGAGGAGTCGACCAGGCAATTCTGGACACGGTTCCTGACAAAGAAAAATCAAATCGTTGACTGTCCGGATGCGGAGGCCCTAGCAGCTTTTAAGCACAACATCCGCGATGAGTGGCTCGCCCGGCACCTTGGCCAGGAAAAGCCGAAATCCATGGCAGCCCTCATGACACTCATGACATGCTTTTGCGCGGGAGAAGACAGCTGGCTCGCTCGCAGCAATAACATATCAAAGAGCCGTGGTACTTCAGATACCAAGGATAGCAATGGCAGGTCACGTCGCAACAAACATAAGCACCGCATCAATAGCGACTACCGAGGATACGTCAGTCAATGCCGGATTCAGAGGCTCTAAACCCGGTCAGCGGAAAAAGCCATTCAAAAGAAGCACTTCGGGCCCATCCAGTTTGGACCGTATACTCGATCGCTCGTGCCAAATACATGGCACCCCCGACAAGCCAGCAAACCACACCAACAGGGAATGTTGGGTGTTCAAGCAGGCCGGCAAGTTAAACACCAAAAACAAAGATAAGGGGCTACATAGCGATGACGAGGAGAAGCCCCAGCTGCCGAACACCGGAGGGCAGAACAGGTTCCCCCCACAAGTGCGGACGGTGAACATGATATACGCAACCCACATCCCCAAGAGGGAGCGGAAGCGTGCGTTAAGGGATGTATATGCGTTGGAGCCAGTCGCCCCAAAGTTCAACCCATGGTCCTCCTGTCTGATCACCTTCGATCGCAGGGACCATCCCACTAGTATCCTTCATGGCGGATTCACTGCGCTGGTCCTAGACCCAATCATCGACGGATTTCACCTCACTCGAGTCCTTATGGACGGCGGCAGCAGCCTGAACCTGCTTTATCAGGACACAGTGCACAAAATGGGTTAGACCACTCAAGGATCAAACCCACAAAAACGACCTTCAAGGGCGTCATACCAGGTGTAGAGGCCCATTGCACAGGCTCAGTCACACTGGAAGTGGTCTTCGGATCCCCGGATAACTTCCGAAGCGAGGAGTTAATCTTCGATATAGTCCCGTTCCACAGCGGCTATCATGCACTGCTCGGGCGAACCGCATTTGCGAGATTCAACGCGGTACCGCACTATGCATATCTCAAGCTCAAGATGCCAGGACCTCGGGGGGTCATCATACTCAATGGAAACACAGAGCGCTCTCTCCGCACGGAGGAGCACACTGCGGCCCTCGCAGCAGAAGCGCAAAGCAACCTCTTAAGGCAATCCACCAGTTCGGCGATTAAAGACCAGAACACCTTCAAGCGCGCCCGGAGTAATCGGCAACAAGACCGCCTGGCGCGTTCTGAGCTTGCATAGCAATGCGGCCCCCACCCCAGTACCAGCCAAACGGCGAAATCCGTGCCACACGTACATAATTACGCATTGAAAATACCATGGGCACAGGTGGGGAGGGGGGAACGATTACAGCACGCCCAAGACGCGGCTCAACCGCACTAGGGGCTTCCCGCTTTGTTATTTTTCTCTCATTCAGGACTTTAATCTCTGGAAACCCCGTTCGGCAGTACGATTGCCGGACACACGATGCAACAACCAAGGAGGCAGAAAGCTACGTCGCACCACGGAACTCCCAGGTGGTCTCTGATAACGAGTGACATACTTGCTTTAAATACCATTCCTCAGGTTGCCCTTGGAGGGGACATGTCAAATAGTCCTACTTTTTGCTTATCGCACTACTTGTATCATTCTGCTTCGACGCACCTTTTTGAATAAAGAATGCATAGCACTAGACTATTACCGCATTCTCTATTCTTTATATATATATATATATATATATATATATATATATATATATATATATATATATATGTTCATTCATGACATTCAGCACCCATACACTCTGGTACGGCCAATACGCCAGGGGCTTAAGCATACCCTATAATACGGCGTGAGAAGTCCGAACACTTTCGACAGTGCGGCACCCCGAACTTATAGCATTATATGCATCAGCTCTGAATCATGTCTTGGGTCAATAGTTGGGTTTGCCCGGCTCCCATGTTTTGGTACCTTACGCTCCGCTATATCGGCTAAGGTAGCACTAGGAGAACTACTGCGATTGTGCCGCGGTTCATCTGGGCTAAGCACCTCAGTAGAGAAATCTAAAACTGACTGTCATGATAAGGTGAGAGCTGGTCGCTGTTCGAGAGGTCTCGAGTCCCTAAAGACTTATGCCGCTTAGAGCGAGGAGTCGGCCTTGTCCGGCTTAAGGCGTGTATAGCGCCCCGAATTCGGCCTTCTGAATACTAGGGGCTTCGCCAAAATTTAAAATTGTAGACTTCTATGGCTAAGTGAGAGTGATAAAGCATTATAGTCCGATTGCCTTGTTCGTTGTGCTGAGCACCTCCCTCGAAGGACCCAACAATTGGAAAAAGAGTGCTCAAATTTATCCCGAACACCCCAGCACTCGTGGCATGGGGGCAGAAGCCGACGACTGGCCATCTCTCAGATTTAACAAACAGCCGCACAGAAGGTAATATTTTAAATTCAAACAAGCATTGCATAGCGCATATGAACAAGTTTTCATAATATAGGATCACATGAGCAAGTTCATTCAAAAATTACATCCTTCGCACACTCGTCCGCCACAAGACGGGCACCCTTCAGGACACCCTCATAATATATCCCAGGGTGGTGATGCTCCTTGCCCTACGGCGGCCCCTCCTTCACCAGCTTCTCAGTGTCCATCTTGGCCCAGTGCACCTTCGCACAGGCAAAGGCCCGGCATGCACTTTCGACGCAGACGGACTGCATTATAACCTCCAGCCGTGGGCAGGCATCCACAAGCCGCATCACCATGCCGAAGTAGCTATTGGGAAGGGAGTCGCGAGGCCACATCCGGACTATAAGGCCCCACATGGCCTCTTCGGCTGCCTTGTGCAGCTCGACCAGTTGGTTCAGCTGGTCGCTCATAGGCATAGGATGTTTCGTCCCAGTATACTGAGACCAGAACAACTTCTCCATTGAGCTTCCCTCCTCGGCCTGGTAATATTTCGCGGCATCCGACATGCTGCGGGGCAAATCTGCGAATGCTCCTGGAGAGCTCCGGACTCGGGTAAGTAACAAGTAATTTACTTTCACATGCTTGCTTTGCATATTGAATGCCTTACCCACCGCTATCTTCCTCATCGCCTCAATTTCCTGGAGGGCCTTTTTGGCTTCAGCCTTGGCATGCTTTGTGCTCTCGAGGGCCGCGGCAAGCTCGGACTCTCACGTCTTCGAGTCAAACTCCAAAGCCTCGTGCTTCTTCACGAGAGTTTGGAGCTCTTGCTGCACCTCGCCCACCCGTGCCTCTTGTTTTTCCCGCTCGGTGTGCTCCTTGGCCGCTTTGTTTTCGTCCTCGGACAGCACTTGCTTCAGGGTCGCCACTTCGGTCGTGGCCCCTGACACATCCATGATGATCCTATCATTTTGCAACCGCATCTTATATATATATATATATATATATATATATATATATATATATATATATATATATATATATATATATATATATATGGACAAGGCATTACTTACCTTTGTTCTCCTTGAGCTGCCTCTTGGCAAGACCGAGCTCTTTCTCGGACTGCTCGAGGTTCTGCCTCAGTGCAGCGACCTCCGCAGTCAGTGCGGCAGAGGTCAGCAGCGAAGCCTGCATACGCATACAGACATACTTATATTAGACTCCTGCAGATATTATTTGATCCTCTATTCGGCTTTTCTTTGTGAACACCAAACAGAGCATCAGGGGCTACTGTCAATGCGGTAATATTTTCCTATATTTTAAATACTTACATCAAAGCCTGTTAGAAGGCTGGCACAGGCTTCAGTCAGTCCGCTCTTGGCGGACTGAACCTTCTTGATCACCACACTCATAATAGTGCGGTGCTCTTCATCGATGTAAGCGCCGCGAAGCGCTCCCAGCAGGTTGTCCGGTGCCTCTGGATGAACAGAGGTCACCGGCACAGGCGGCTTGCCCCTCTTGGAAGGGGGCCACCTGCCGGAGTCCGGAACCACTAGAGGTTCCGGCGCGGCGTTCGGCTGGGGGCCGAACTTGGAGCCCTTGGGAGTCTTGCTCCCTTTGCTCCTGGAGTCCGGAAGGTCGCCTTGAGGCGCCTTCGGGACTATCTCCCCCTGGTTCGGTGCCCCTCGAGACAATACCTCGACATTGTCTGGAGGGCGAGGAGAGGAGGCGGATGGAAGTGGATCGCTATCCATATCCAAAGAGTCCAAGGAACCGTCCGACGAAGATACGTCGATACGGGCTCGGGGCGGACTGCATGATCATATTCGACGTTACGAGAAGCAGTGCAACAAGAGTATGCTATGAGTTACTCTGGTATCCGAATACTTATGACTTCGCCAGGGGCTTGGCCCTGAGTAACCACTCGTCTTCGCCATCGGTGGCGGTGGTGGAACAGTCCGGAAGGAGAGTCCTTCCCTTCTTGGACCCTTCGGCCTCCCCAGTTGGGGCGGACTTCCTTTTCTTGTCTCCCCGGGCTGGAGGGGGAGAGTCTTCATCTTCCTCCTCCTCGTTTTCACGGGAGGAGTGCGTCTTGGAGTTATTGGATGATGAGTCCGATACCACCTGGCGCCGGGAACTCTTTTGGGTTCCCTTGGTTTTCTTCTTGGTCTTCTCCGGCACCTCATAAGGAGCCGGAGTCCGCATATCCGTCAGGAGAGCGTCTGCAGGGTCTTCGGGCAGAGGGGTCGGACAGTTAATCTGCTCTGATGCCTCCACCCAGTCCTGTCAAAGGCATGGGAGCTCAGACCCCGCACACGGTTAAGCTATGGGAAATAAATGCCCTACCAGATGTATAGAACTTACCGGATTCGCAGGGCGCTTCGCGCTTAGCCCGCGGTCCTCGGTAAGAGAAGGAGGGACCTTGGCGCCCTTGAATAGCACCTTCTAGTCGTCCTTATGCGTCGTGTCGAAGAGCTCGCGTAGAGTCTGGTGCTGGGCCGGGTCGAACTCCCATAAGTTGAAAGCTCGTTGTTGACACGGGAGGATCCGGCGGAAGAGCATGACCTAGACCATGTTGACAAGCTTGAGTTTCTTGCTTATCATGTTCCGGATACACTTCTGGAGTCCGTCCAGCTCCACCGATGAACCCCAGGACATGCCCTTCTCCTTCCAGGAAGTGAGCCGCGTGGGGATTCCGGATCGAAACTCGGGGGCCGCCACCCAGTTGGTGTCGCGCGGCTCGGTGATGTAGAACCACCCCGATTGCCACCCCTTTATGGTCTCCACGAAGGAGCCCTCGAGCTACGTAACGTTGGGCATTTTGCCCACCATGGCTCCGCCACATTCTGCTTGTTGGCCGCCTACTACCTTTGGCTTGATATTGAAGGTCTTCAACCACAGGCCGAAGTGGGGTTGGATGCGGAGGAAAGCCTCGCACGTGACGATGAATGCCGAGATGTTGAGGATGAAATTCGGGGCCAGATCATGAAAGTCCAGCCCATAATAGAACATAAGGCCATGGACGAATGGATGGAGGGGAAACCCTAGTCCGCGGACGAAGTGGGGGAGGAAAACCACCCTTTCATGAGGTTCCGGGGTAGGGACGATCTGCCCCGCGGCTGGCAGCCGGTGCGCGATATCCGCGGCTAAGTATCCGGCCCCACGTAGTTTTTTGATGTGTCCCTCCGTGACGGAGGAGATCATCCACTTGCCTCCCGCTCCGGACATGTTTGGAGAGAGTTGAGGAGAAGGATGTGGACTTGGGCGCTGGAGCTCGAGTGCGCAAGAATGGATGAGCAAGGAGGAAGAAGGCGTGTGTAGAGAAAGGTGAACCCTTATCCCTTTATAAGGGTGGACTAAACTATGCGCCCCCACTAGCCTAGTAAAACTCTCTTATCCCCCAAATGCCATAATTGATGGCGCGGTTGGCTTACCCATGTCCATATTGATGGGAATCCCGTAATAAGGGGACACGATCTCTGCTTCGACAAGACGTGCCAAGGAAACCGCCTCGCGAAACACGATGAGATAGGTTGTGAAAAATGATTCGAATAAAGACCTGGGTGTGGTGTGATGTCACGCTACGGGGTACGTCAGCAGATCAGATTTGTGGAAATATTATTCTTTGTACGGTGGTATGTGGAACTTATTTTGCAGGGTCGGACACTATCCTTGTATTCAAACTCTTCCATGGTGTATTCAGAGGAGGAACCCGCCTTGCAATGCCAAAGACAACATTGCGCGCCGGACTAATCATCAATGAAGCCTGGTTCAGGGGCTACTGAGGGAGTCCTGGATTCGGGGGTCTCCGGACAGCCGGATGATAACCCACAAGCATAGGGGATCGCAACAGCTTTCGAGGGTAGATTATTCAACCCAAATTTATTGATTCGACACAAGGGGAGCCAAAGAATATTCTCAAGTATTAGCAGCTGAGTTGTCAATTCAACCACACCTGGAAACTTAGTATCTGCAGCAAAGTGTTTAGTAGCAAAGTCATATGATAGTGGCGGTAGCGGCAACAAAAGTAAAGACAACAAAAGTAATGTTTTTGGTATTTCGTAGTGATTGTAACAGTAGCAACGGAAAAGTAAATAAGCGTAAACCAGTATATGGAAAACTCGTAGGCACCGGATCAGTGATGCATAATTATGCCGGATGCGGTTCATCATGTAACAGTCATAACATAGGGTGACACATAACTAGCTCCAGTTCGTCAATGTAATGTAGGCATGTATTCCGTATATAGTCATACGTGCTTATGGAAAAGAACTTGCATGACATCTTTTGTCCTACCCTCCCGTGGCAGCGGGGTCCTATTGGAAACTAAGGGATATTAAGGCGTCCTTTTAATAGAGATCCGGAACAAAGCATTAGCACATAGTGAATACATGAACTCCTCAAACTATGGTCATCACCGGGAGTGGTCCCGATTATTGTCACTTCGGGGTTGCCGGATCATAACACATAGTATGTGACTATAGACTTGCAAGATAGGATCTAGAACTCTCATATATTGATGAAAACAAAATAGGTTCAGATCTGAAATCATGGCACTCGGGCCCTAGTGACAAGCATTAAGCATAGCAAAGTCATAGCAACATCAATCTCACAACATAATGGATACTAGGGATCAAACCCTAACAAAACTAACTCGACTACATGATAAATCTCATCCAACCCATCACCGTCCAGCAAGCCTACGATGCAATTACTCACGCACGGCGGCGAGCATCATGAGATTGGTGATGGAGGATGGTTGATGATGACGACGGCGACGAATCCCCCTCTCCGGAGCCCCGAACGGACTCGAGATCAGCCCTCCCGAGAGGTTTTAGGGCTTGGCGGTGGCTCCGTATCGTAAAACGCGATGTTTTCTTCTCTCCGATTTTTTCTTTCCGAAAGCAAATATATAGAGTTGGAGTTGGCGTCGGAGGGTCAACAGGGGGCCCACGAGGTAGGGGGAGCGCCCTAGGGGGGCGCCCCCCACCCTCGTGGAAAGGGTGTGGGCCCCCTGGTCTTCATATTTGGCGAGGATTTTTTATTGTTTTTTCTAAGACCTCCCGTGGAGTTTCAGGTCATTCCGAGAATATTTGTTTTCTGCACATAAAACAACATCATGGTAATTCTGCTGAAAACAGCGTCAGTCCGGGTTAGTTCCATTCAAATCATACAAGATAGAGTCCAAAACAAGGGCAAAAGTGTTTGGAAAAGTAGATACGATGGAGACATATCAACTCCCCCAAGCTTAAACCCTTGCTTGTCCTCAAGCAATTCAGTTGACAAACTGAAAGAAAGAAAAACTTTTACAAACTCTGTTTGCTCTTGTTGTTGTAACTATGTCAAGCCAGCATTCAAGTCTTCAGCATAGATCATAACTAACCACATTTGCAATAATTCTCAGGTCTCATTATTACTCATATCAATAGCATAATCAACTAGCAAGCCATAATAATAAATCTCGGATGACAACACTTTCTCAAAACAATCATAATATGATATAACAAGATGGTATCTCGCTTGCCCTTTCTGAGACCGCAAAACATAAATGCAGAGCACCTTTAAAGATCAAGGACTGACTAGACATTGTAATTCATGGTAAAAGAGATCCAATTCATAGTCATACCCAATATAAATTAACAGTGATGAATACAAATGACGGCTGTGCTCTCCAGCTAGTGCTTTTTAATAAGAGGGTTATGACTCAACATAAAAGTAAATGGATAGGCCCTTCGCAGAGGGAAGCAGAGATTTGTAGAGGTGCCAGAGCTCGGTTTTGAAATAGAGATAAATTGTATTTTGATAGGTATACTTTCATTGTCAACGTAACAACTAAGAGATGGCGATATCTTCCATGCTAAACACATTATAGGCGGTTCCCAAACAGAATGGTAAAGTTTATACTCCCCCTCCACCGACAGACATCAGTCCATGGCTTTCTCGAAACAACGAGGGCCTCCAACATACATCAGGTCCTAGGGGGAGTTTTGTTTGCAATCAATTTTGATTTAGTTTGCATAAAGCATGGGACTGGGCATCCCGGTGACCAGCCATTTTCTCGTGAGTGAGGAGCGAAGTCCACTCCTCTTGAGAGTAACCCGCCTAACACGGAAGATAAGGACAGCCTTTGTTGATGCATGAGCTATTCAAGCATACAAAATAGAATGTTTATTTGAAGGTTTAGAGTTTGGCACATACAAATTAACTTGGAACGGCAGGTAGATACCGCATATAGGAAGGTATGGTGGGCTCATCTGGAATAACTTTGGGGTTTAAGGAATTGGATGCACAAGTAGTATTCCCGCTTAGTACAAGTGAAGGCTAGCAAAAGACTGGGAAGCGACCAACTAGAGAGCGACAACAGCCATGTACATGCATTAAAATTAATAAACATTGGATGCAAGCATGAGTAGGATATAATCCACCATGAACATAAATATCGTGAAGGCTATGTTGATTTGTTTCAACTGCATGCGTGAACATGTGCCAAGTCAAGTCACTTAAATCATTCAAAGGAGGATACCACCCCATCATACCACATCATAATTATCTCAATAGCATGTTGGCATACAAGGTAAATCATTATAACTCATAGCTAATCAAGCATGGCACAAGTAACTCTGATATCTAATTGTCATTGCAAACATGTTTATTTATAATAAGCTAAATCAAGAACGCGGGACTCATCATATTTACAAAATCAAAAGAGGTCGAGTTCATACCAGCTTTTCTCATCTCAGTCAGTCCATCGTATATCATCATAATTTTCTTTCACTCGCATGATCTAACGGTGTGAATAATAATAAGAGTGCACGTGCATTGGACTAAGCTGGAATCTGCGAGCATTCAATAAACAGGAGAAGACAAGGCAATATGGGCTCTTTGGTTAATTCAACAATAATGCATATGAGAGCCACTTCAACATTTTAATTATGGTCTTCTCCTACTGACCCCCAAATAAAAGAAAAGAAATAAAACTATTTACACGGGAAAGCTCCCAACAAGCAAAAGAAGAACGGGAAATATTTTTGGGTTTTCTTTTTAATTATTACTACTACAGCAGAAAAATAAACTACTACTAATTTTTTTCTTAAGGTTTAACAATCACACAAGAAGAAAGCAGGAAAAAGAAAATAAACTAGCATGGATGATACAATGAAAAAGTATGAGCACCGACATCTAGAAACGAGTGTGTGTGAACATAAATGTAATGTCGGTGAGAAATATGTACTCCCCCAAGCTTAGGCTTTTGGCCTAAGTTGGTCTATGGCCACGGCTGGCCTGGCGGATATCCATAATAATAGTTGTTGGGGTCGTACTGTGATGAGGAGGAATAGTTGGGATCATATTGTGTTGAAGAAGAAGACTCTGTCTGCCACTGGCTGAGAGTCATCTCTGGATCCCAAGAATAAACAGATTGTCGTGGAGGCTCATCGTGTGGTTCCTGTTCTGGCTCCTCGGTAGGTGCAGGGTTCCGGTAGGCGTGAATAGCCATCAATGGAACAAGGTACGTGCCTACAGTCAAATCAAACAAAGAAGGAGCAGGCAGGGTGATAGTCTCAGGATGATGTTTATTAAAGAACAATTGATATCTAAGCTCCCCTGCCCTATTTTTAACAATAAAATCATGTGCCACCATACTTTTATGATCTAGATAAACACGGGGTAGCACTTTTTCTTCCTTCTTAGAATGCCTAATAGGTATGTTAAAATGTGCGGCTAGGCGTGTGGCATGGATGCCTCCAAAGATGGGGCCCTTAGTACGGTTCATATTTAACCGTCTAGCAATAATACCGCCCAAACTAAAAGTGTTGTCACTATATAAACCTTGGAGCAGAATAATTAAATCAGGGATACTCAGGTTTCCAGAATTTCCGCGTCCAATTAAACAACGACTAGAAAATAGTGCAAAGTAACGCAAAACAGGAAAATGTATGCTAGTGATTCGTGCATCGGAAACCTTCCTGGTTTCTCCTATAGTGATATTATCAATAAACCCAGCCACATCATGATGATGTGGTTCTTCTGTCTTGCACCCAAAAGGGACTAAACAAATTTGACAGAAATCATAAAGTGACATCTCCTTAGGCTCATCATATAAATGAAATTCCACCGTAGGTGGTGAGTTCTTAGGATGAAAATAAAAGTTTTGCACAAAGGTATTTGTGAGTAAGAGATACTGATCGCATTGGTCATGGAGGAAAGCGGTGAGGCCTGGATTGTGAGCCAATTCATGAAAATCTTCATAGATACCGGCTGCTCTCAAGAAATCTTCGGAAGGCCATTCACACGCCCGAATCTCCGCAGTGCATGGCAAATTATACTTAGGCTTAGGTGCCTTTTCCTTTGAGCTTTGGCTTGATGAGCCCCTCAATAATCTTCTCATCATTTTTTTGAAACAATCTGAAATTTTTAGCAACTTAAAAATAAAAGTAAACCAAACTCAATAAAACTGATAGCAACTACTCCTACAAGTGCCTAGAGCCTATATCAAGCATTAGAACTACTTGGAACCATATAAATTTGACATGCAAGCTGAAGAACATGGTCACCTATGCAGCACAAATTTGCAAAGAATAAAGCACTAGAACAAAAACTAATTGTACCAATGGAGGAGTCACATACCAATGAACAATCTTCCCAAGCAGTTTTGCAAGAGGTGCTTTGAGCAAGGAGATCGAAAATCGCAGCAAAAGTGGATGGAACTCGTGCTTGAGTTGGTTTTCTGGGTTTGTGTGAGATAGAGGAAGAAGATGGGTGCTGGGATAAGTGGAGGAGGGCCACCGTGGGCCCACGAGGCAGGGGGCGCGCCCTATAGGGGGGGGCGCCCACCACCCTCATGGCCAGGTGGAAGCTCCTCCCGGGGTAATTTTTGCACAGTAAATCCTCAAATATTCCCGAAAAAATAATATTAAATTGGCATGGCATTCTGATGACTTTTATTTTCGGGATATTTTTATATTGCACGGATAAGTCAGGAAACAGACAGAAAAACACTATTTTTACTCTATTTAATATAAATAACAGAAAGTATAAAGAAGGTGCACAAGTTTGTGCTTCTAGTTTCATCCATCTCATGCTCATCAAAAAGAATCCATTAACAAGGTTGATCAAGTCTTGTTAACAAACTCATTCCGATAATCATGAAACTGGAGAGATTTCGAATAACACTAAGTTACCTCAACAGGGATATGCACATCCCCAATAATAAGAATATCATATTTCTTCTTGACAGTAGGAAGAGGAATTTCAAAACCTCCAAATATAATCGATGGAATTTTTCCAATAGAGTTGATACTATGAACTTCAGGTTGTTTCCTCGGAAAGTGTACCGTATGCTCATTACCATTAACATGAAAAGCGACATTGCCTTTGTTGCAATCCATAACAGCCCCTGCAGTATTAAGAAAAGGTCTTCCAAGAATAATAGACATACTATCATCCTCGGGAATATCAAGAATAACAAAGTCCGTTAAAATAGTAACGTTTGCAACCACAACAGGCACATCCTCACAAATACCGACAGGTATAGCAGTTGATTTATCAGCCATTTGCGGAGATATTTCAGTAGATGTCAACTTATTCAAGTCAAGTCTATGATATAAAGAGAGAGGCATAACACTAACACCGGCTCCAAGATCACATAAAGCAGTTTTAATATAATTTATTTTAATGGAGCAAGGTATAGTAGGTACTCCGGGGTCTCCAAGTTTCTTTGGTATTCCACCCTTAAAAGTATAATTAGCAAGCATGGTAGAAATCTTAGCTTCTGGTATCTTTCTTTTATTATTAATGATATCCTTCATATATTTATCATAAGGGTTTGTTTTGAGCACATCAGTTAATCTCATACGCAAAAAGATAGGCCTAATCATTTCAGCAAAGCGCTCAAAATCCTCATCATCCTTTTTCTTGGATGGTTTGGGAGGAAAAGGCATGGGTTTCTGGACCCATGGTTCTCTTTCTTTACCATGTTTCCTAGCAACAAAGTCTTTCCTATCATAACATTGATTCTTTGATTGTGGGCTATCAAGATCAACAACAGGTTCAATCTCTATATCATTATCATTACTAGGTTGAGCATCATCATGAACATTATCATTAACATTATCACTAGTTTTAGGTTCATTACCAGATTGTGTTTCAGCATCAGAAATAGAAATATCATTTGGATTCTCATGTGTTTCAGCAATAGGTTCACTAGAAGTTTGCACAGTTCTATCATTTTTCTTTTTCTTCTTTTTAGAAGAACTAGGAACATCAATATTATTTCTTTGAGAATCTTGCTCGATTCTCTTAGGGTGGCCTTCAGGATACAAACGTTCCTGAGTCATTCTACTAGTTCTAGTAGCCACTCTAACAACATAATCATTTTTCTTACTATTCATTTCATTAAGCACTTCTTTTTGAGCTTTAAGTACTTGCTCTACTTGGGTGGTGACCATAGAAGCATGTTTGCTAATAAGTTTAAGTTCACCTTTAATATCAGCCATATAATCACCCAAGCGTCTAATCATATAAGAATTTTCTTTTAATTGTCTACCAAAATAAGCATTGAAGTCGTCTTGCTTAAACATAAAGTTATCAAACTCATCCAAGCACTGACTAGCAATTTTAGTAGGAGGGACTTCAGCTTTATCATATCTATAGAGAGAATTTACCTTTACTACCTGTGTTGGGATATCGGGATCAGGAGGTTCTTCAGTAAATAAATAATTGAGATCATATGTTTCTTCAACACGCGGTATATTAAGACCATGTATTTCTTCAATAGGAGGTAAATTCTTAACGTCTTCAGCTTTAATACCTTTTTCTTACATAGATTTCTTTGCCTCTTGCATATCTTTAGGACTGAGAAATAAAACACCTCTCTTCTTCGGAGTTGGTTTAGGAATAGGCTCAGTAATTGGAGCAGGAGTCGGCTCAGGATGTTCCCAATTATTTTCATTTGTCAACATATTATTCAATAGAATTTCAGCTTCATCCGGTGTTCTTTCCCTGAAAAGAGAACCAGCACAACTATCCAGGTAATATCTGGAAGCATCGATTAGTCCATTATAAAAGATATCAAGTATGTCAGGTTTCTTAAGAGGATGATCAGGGAAAGCATTAAGTAACTTGAGAAGCCTCCCCCAAGCTTGTGGGAGACTCTCTTCTTTAATTTGCACAAAGTTGTATATTTCCCTCAAAGCAGTTTGTTTCTTATGAGCAGGGAAATATTTAGCAGAGAAGTAATAAATCATATCCTGGGGACTACGCACACAACCAGGATCAATGGAATTAAACCATATCTTAGCATCACCCTTTAATGAGAACGGAAATATTTTGAGTAAATAGAGGTAACACGATCTCTCATTATTAGTGAACAGGGCAGCTATATCATTTAACTTAGTAAGATGTGCCACAACAGTTTCAGATTCATAGCCATAAAACGGTTAGATTCAACCAAAGTAATTATATCAGGATCAACAGAGAATTCATAATCTTTATCAGGAACACATATAAGTGAAGTAGCAAAAGAAGGGTCGGGTTTCATTCTATCCGTAAGTGATTCTTTGTTCCATTTAATTAATAACCTCTTAAGCTCATATCTATCTCTGCAAGCTAAAATAGCTAAAGAAGCATCCCTATCAAAAAGATAACCTTTAGGAATAACAGGCATGTTTTCATCATCACTATCATCATCGTATTCAGATTCAATAATTTCTCTTTTTCTAGCCCTAGCAATTTGTTCATCAAGAAATTCACTAAGGGGCACAGTAGTATCAGGCATAGAAGCAGTTTCATCATAAGTATCATGCATAGCAGAAGTGGCATCATCAACAACATGCGACATATCAGAACGAATAGCAGAAGCAGGTGTAGGTGTCGCAAACTTACTCATAACAGAAGGTGAATCAAGTGCAGAGCTAGATGGCAGTTCCTTACCTCCCCTCGTATTTGAGGGATAGATCTTGGTTTTAGGATCTCTCAAGTTCTTCATAGTGTCCAGCAGATATAAATCCCAAGTGACTCAAAGAATAGAGCTATGCTCCCCAACAACGGCGCCAGAAATTAGTCTTGATAACCCACAAGTATAGGGGATCGCAACAGCTTTCGAGGGTAGAGTATTCAACCCAAATTTATTGATTCGACACAAGGGGAGCCAAAGAATATTCTCAAGTATCAGCAGCTGAGTTGTCAATTCAACCACACCTGGAAACTTAGTATCTGCAGCAAAGTGTTTAGTAGCACAGTAATATGATAGTGGCGGTAGCGGCAACAAAAGTAAAGACAGCAAAAGTAATGTTTTTGGTATTTTGTAGTGATTGTAACAGTAGCAACAGAAAAGTAAATAAGCGTAAACCAGTATATGGAAAACTCGTAGGCACCGGATCAGTGATGGATAATTATGCCGGATGCAGTTCATCATGTAACAGTCATAACATAGAGTGACACAGAACTAGCTCCAGTTCGTCAATGTAATGTAGGCATGTATTTCGTATATACTCATACGTGCTTATGGAAAAGAACTTGCATGACATCTTTTGTCCTACCCTCCCGTGGCAGCGGGGTCCTATTGGAAACTAAGGGATATTAAGGCCTCCTTTTAATAGAGAACCGGAACAAAGCATTAGCACATAGTGAATACATGAACTCCTCAAACTATGGTCATCACCGGGAGTGGTCCCTATTATTGTCACTTCGGGGTTGCCGGATCATAACACATAGTAGGTGACTATAGACTTGCAAGATAGGATCTAGAACTCTCATATATTGATGAAAACATAATAGGTTCAGATCTGAAATCATGGCACTTGGGCCCTAGTGACAAGCATTAAGCATAGCAAAGTCATAGCAACATCAATCTCACAACATAATGGATACTAGGGATCAAACCATAACAAAACTAACTCGATTACATGATAAATCTCATCCAACCCATCACCGTCCAGCAAGCCTACGATGAAATTACTCACGCACGGCGGTGAGCATCATGAAATTGGTGATGGAGGATGGTTGATGATGACGACGGCGACGAATCCGCCTCTCCGGAGCCGCGAAGGGACTCCAGATCAGCCCTCCCGAGAGGTTTTAGGGCTTGGCGGCGGCTCCGTATCGTAAAACGCGATGATTTCTTCTCTCCGATTTTTTTCTCTCCGAAAGCAAATATATAGAGTTGGAGTTGGCGTCGGAGGGTCAACAGGGGCCCACAAGGTAGGGGGGCGCGCCCTAGGGGGGGCCTCCACCCTCGTGGAAAGGGTGTGGCCCCCCTGGTCTTCATATTTGGCGAGGATTTTTTATTTTTTTTTCTAAGACCTCCCGTGGAGTTTCAGGTCATTCCGAGAATATTTGTTTTCTGCACATAAAACAACATCATGGTAATTCTGCTGAAAACGGCGTCAGTCCAGGTTAGTTCCATTCAAAGCATACAAGACAGAGTCCAAAACAAGGGCAAAAGTGTTTGGAAAAGTAGATACGACGGAGACGTATCACCGGACTATATCCTTTGGCTGGACTGTTGGACTATGAAGATACGAGATTGAAGACTTCGTCCCGTGTCCGGGTGGGACTCTACTTGGCGTGGAAGGCAAGCTAGGCAATACGGATATGGATATCTCCTCCTTTGTAACCGACCTTGTGTAACCCTAGCCTCCTCCGGTGTCTATATAAACCGGAGGGTTTAGTCCGTAGGACAACAGACAATCATACCATAGGCTAGCTTCTAGGGTTTAGCCTCTCCGATCTCGTGGTAGATCAACTCTTGTACTACTCATATTATCAAGAATAATCAAGCGGGACATAGGGTTTTACCTCCATCAAGAGGGCCCGAACCTGGGTAAACATCGTGTCCCCTGCCTCCTGTTACCATCTGCCTTAGACGCACAGTTCGGGACCCCCTACCTGAGATCCGCCAGTTTTGACACCGACACCTCTCGTTTTCCTCTCCCCCACTTCACCCTTGTCGTTTTATTCGCCCTCTCTCTCTCTCTATTTGCCTCTTTTGCCCGTTTGCTCTTTGTTTGCTCGTGTGTTAGTTTGTTTGCTTGTCTTCATGGCTAGTATCATATCTTCTCCTTTGTCTCCCGAGAATGAAGTTCTAAGTTTTAAACAAAGGGAGGGATAAAATCTAAAAGATGCTTGGTATAGAATTTGCAATGCTCAAAATAGATCTACCAGGAAGCAATCTACTTCAGTTCTTCTCCGTAATTTTTATGTAGGTGTTAATCCTTGGTATAGATATATCCTTGATACCATTACCAGAGGGAATTTCTTGGGTAGCCATACTTTTGATTCTTATAATGCTATGTTAGATTTATTTGGATCACCACCTCTTTTGGTTAATGGAACTATGTTAACTTTGGAGCATGTTATGCAAAGACTTGAAATTATTGAAAATAAAGTTGCTACTATTGAATTAATTGAAAATCTAGATAAAAAGATCCATAATCAAATTACTCAATATGGATCTAAGGTAGGAATGACTTTGAAAAATATTAAGGAAAAGGAACCCATAGTTAATGAGAAGATAAACTTAGATTCTACTAGAATTGATAAACTTGAGGGTATCATTACAAACTTGGGAACCGCTTTTTCTTCCGTAAAGAACACTCCAAGTCTTCCTACTAAAATTGCCAAGCTTATGTATGTTCCTAAAAATAAGGGTCAATCATCTAGTAAAGAAACTGCGGATCTTAAATCTATAGGTATTCATCCCAATCTTTTTGCTATCATTAAGGAACCAATTGCTACAAATGAATTTTTCGATCTTATGCCAAAGAGTTTGATAATAACTAGAAATAAAGAAATTCCTAAGGGTAATAGATGCCTCATTGAAGAATTTCCTACCAAAGATGGCAATACCTAGATCTATTCTTGCTTGTTATGCCTAGCTAGGGGCGTTAAACGATAGCGCTTGTTGGGAGGCAACCCAATTTTATTTTTATTCCTTGCTTTTTTGCTCCTGTTTAGTAATAAATAAATTATCTAGCCTCTGTTTTCATTGTGTTTTTGTGTTTAATTAGTGTTTGTGCCAAGTAGAACCGTTGGGAAGACTTGGGGAAAGTCTTGATTGAACTTGCTGTAAAAAACAGAAACTTTAGCGCTCACAAGAACTACTGTCATTTTTATTTGGAAAGTGCTATTTAGTTAATTATTTTTGCAGATGATTAATAGATAAATTCCTCACGTCCAGAAATTTATTTTAGAAGTTTTGGGGTTCCAGATCTTGCGCTAGCTACAGATTAGTACAGACTGTTATGTTTTTGACAGATTCTGTTTTTCGTGTGTTGTTTGCTTATTTTGATGAATCTATGGCTAGTAAAATAGTTTATAATCCATAGAGAAGTTGGAATACAGTAGGTATAAAACCAATATAAATAAATAATGAGTTAATTACAGTACCTTGAAGTGGTATTTTGTTTTCTTTCGCTAACAGAGCTCACGAGATTTTCTACTTTAAGTTGTGTGTTGTGAAGTTTTCAAGTTTTGGGTAAAGATTTGATGGGTTATGGAACAAGAAGTGGCAAGAACCTAAGCTTGGGGATGCCCATGGCACCCCCAAGATAATCTAAGGACACCTAAAAGCCAAAGCTTGGGGATGCCCCGGAAGGCATCCCCTCTTTCGTCTACTTCTATCGGTAACTTTACTTGGAGCTATATTTTTATTCACCACATGATATGTGTTTTGCTTGGAGTGTCTTTTATGATTTGAGTCTTTCCTTGTTAGTCTACCACAATCATCCTTGCTGTACACACCATTTGAGAGAGCCATACATGATTTGGAATTTGATAGAATACTCTATGTGCTTCACTTATATCTTTTTAGCTTTATAGTTTTGCTCTAGTGCTTCACTTATATCTTTTAGAGCACGGTGGTGGATTTGTTTTATAGAAACTATTGATCTCTCATGCTTCACTTAGATTATTTTGAGAGTCTTAATATCATGGTAATTTGCTTAAAATCCTAATATGCTTGGTATGCAAGATTAATAATAAAACTTTCTTATGAGTGTGTTGAATACTAAGAAAAGTTTGATGCTTGATGATTGTTTTGAGATATGGAGGTAATAATATCAAAGTCATGCTAGTTGAGTAGTTGTGAAATTGAGAAATCCTTGTGTTTAGGTTTGCAAGTCCTGTAGCATGCACGTATGGTAAACGTTATGCAACAAATTTGAAACATGAGGTGTTATTTGATTGTCCTCCTTATGAGTGGTGGTTGGGGACGAGCGATGGTCTTTTCCTACCAATCTATCCCCCTAGGAGCATGCACGTAGTGCCGAGGTTTTTGATGACTTGTAGATTTTTGCAATAAGTATGTGAGTTCTTTATGACTAATGTTGAGTCCATGGATCATACACACTCTCACCCTTCCATCCTTGCTAGCCTCTTCGGTACCGTGCATTGCCCTTTCTCACATTGAGAGTTGGCGCAAACTTCGCCGGTGCATCCAAACCCCGTGATATGATACGCTCTTTCACACATAAACCTCCTTATATCTTCCTCAAAATAGCCACCATACCTACCTATTATGGCATTTCCATAGCCATTCTGAGATATATTGCCATGCAACTTTCCATCATTCCGTTCATCATGACACATTCATCATTGTCATATTCCTTAGCATGATCATGTAGTTGACATAGTATTTGTGGCAAAGCCACCGTTCATAATTCTTTCATACATGTCACTCTTGGTTCATTGCATATCCCGGTACACTGCCGGAGGCATTCACATAGAGTCATCTTTGTTCTAGTATCGAGTTGTAATCATTGAGTTGTAAATAAACAGAAGTGTGATGATCATCATTATTAGAGCATTGTCCCAAGTGAGGAATAAAAAAAGAGAAAGGCCATAAAAAAAGAGAAGTCCCAAAATAAAGGAAATGCCATTAAAAAGGCCAAAAATGAGAGAAAAATAGAGAAGGGACAATGTTACTATCCTTTTACCACACTTGTGCTTCAAAGTAGCACCATGATCTTCATAGTAGAGAGTCTCTCATATCACTTTCATATACTAGTGGGAATTTTTCATTATAGAACTTGGCTTGTATATTCCAACAATGGGCCTCCTCAAGTGCCCTAGGTCTTCGTGAGCAAGCAAGTTGGATGCACACCCACTAGTTTCTTTTGTTGAGCTTTCATACATTTATAGCTCTAGTGCATCCGTTGCATGGCAATCCCTACTCCTTGCATTAACATCAATCGGTGGGCATCTCCATAGCCCATTGATTAGCCTCGTTGATGTGAGACTTTCTCCTTTTTTGTCTTCTCCACATAACCCCCTCCATTATATTCTATTCCACCCATAGTGCTATGTCCATGGCTCACGCTCATATATTGCGTGAAAGTTTATAGGTTTGAGATTAATAAAGTATGAAACAATTGCTTGGCTTGTCATCGGGGTTGTGCATGATGATAGCATTCTTGTGTGACAAAAATGAAACATGACTAAACTATATGATTTTGTAGGGATGAACTTTCTTTGGCCATGTTATTTTGAGAAGACATAATTGCTTAGTTAGTATGCTTGAAGTATTATCATTTTTATGTCAATATGAACTTTTGTCTTGAATCTTTCGGATCTGAATATTCATACCACAATTAAGAAAGAATTACATTAAAATTATGCCAAGTAGCACTCTGCATCAAAAATTCTGTTTTTATCATTTACCTACTCGAGGTCGGGCAGGAATTAAGCTTGGGGATGCTTGATACGTCTCCAACGTATCTATAATTTTTGGTTGCTCCATGCTATATTATCTACTGTTTTAGACATTATTGGGCTTTATTTTCCACTTTTATATTATTTTTGGGACTAACCTATTAACCGGAGGCCCAGCCCAGAATTGCTGTTTTTTGCCTGTTTTAGGGTTTTGAAGAAAAGGAATATCAAACGGAGTCCAAACGGAATGAAACCTTCAGAAACGTGATTTTCTCATCAGATAAGATCCAGGAGACTTGGACCCTCCGTCAAGGAAGCCACGAGGTGGTCACGAGGGTAGGGGGCGCCCCCCCTAGGGTGCGCTCCCCCTGCCTCGTGGGCCCTCAAAGCTCCACCGACGTACTTCTTCCTCCTATATATATCCACGTACCCCCAAACGATCGGGGACGGAGCCAAAAGCCTAATTCCACTGCCGCAACTTTCTGTATCCACGAGATCCCATCTTGGGGCCTGTTCCGGAGCTCCGTCGGAGGGGGCATCAATAACGGAATGCTTCTACATCATCATCCAAGCCCCTTCGATGAAGTGTGAGTAGTTTACTTCAGACCTACGGGTCCATAGCTAGTAGCTAGATGGCTTCTTCTCTCTTTTTGGATCTCAATACAATGTTCTCCCCCTCTCTTGTGGAGATCTATTCGATGTAATCTTTTTTTTGCGGTGTGTTTGTTGAGACCGATGAATTGTGCGTTTATGATCCAGTCTATCTATGAATAATATTTGAATCTTCTCTGAATTCTTTTATGTATGATTGGTTATCTTTGCAAGTCTCTTTGAATTATCAGTTTGGTTTGGCCTACTAGATTGGTTGTTCTTGCCATGGGAGAAGTGCTTAGCTTTGGGTTCAATCATGCGGTGTCCTTTCCCAGTGACAGAAGGGGCAGCAAGGCACGTATTGTATTGTTGCCATTGAGGATAACAAGATGGTTTTTTTTTATCATATTGCATGAAATTATCCCTCTACATCGTGTCATCTTTCTTAAGGCGTTACTCTGTTTTTAACTTAATACTCTAGATGCATGCTGGATAGCGGTCGATGTGTGGAGTAATAGCAGTAGATGCAGAATCGTTTCGGTCTACTTGTCTCGGACGTGATGCCTATATACATGATCATACCCAGATATTCTCATAACTATGCTCAATTCTGTCAATTCCTCAATAGTATTTTGTTCACCCACCGTAGAATACTTATGCTCTTGAGAGAAGCCACTAGTGAAACCTATGGCCCCCGGGTCTCTTTCTCATCATATCAATATCCATCACTTTATTATTGCTTTGCTTTTACTTTGCTTTTACTTTATTTACTTTGCATCTTTATACCAAAAATACCAAATATTATTTATCATCTCTATCAGATCTCACTTTAGGAAGTGACCATGAAGGGATTGACAACCCCTAAGCGTGTTGGTTGCGTTGAGCTATTGTTTTTGTGTAGGTACAAGGGACGCGAGCGTAGCTTCCTACTGGATTGATACCTTGGTTCTCAAAAACTGAGGGAAATACTTACGCTACTTTGCTGCATCATCCGTTCCTCTTCGGGGAAATCCAACGCAGTGCTCAAGAGGTAGCAGTTGCCCACCCACCACCCACTTAGTAGCCACTGTCGACGACTTAACCGACATGCTCGACTTTGACTCCGAAGACTTGGATGGTATGGACGACGAAGCCAGAGACGAACAGGAACCACCGCCCTCAGGGCGCTGGACCGCCACCTCATCATATGATATATACATGGTGGACACCCCCAAAGAAGGCAATGGCGACGAGAGAGCGGAGGATGACCCCTGCAAGAAGCAACCCAAGCGCCGATGTTAGCGGCACCGTTCTAAGTCCCGCCACAGCAAGAGCAGTGATACTGGCACAGGAGATAATAACACTCCGGATAGCGCCGAAGACAACAAGAGTCCCCTCCAGCATGATGTAGAGCAGGAGGACAAACAAGCCAGCCCTCCGGAGCAGGCAGCAGATGGAGAACTGGAGGAGGACAATTACATGCCTCTCCCCGAAGACGAGGCGAGCCTCGGCGACGATGAACTTATTGTGCCTGAGGACCCCATCGAGCAAGAGGGCTTCATGTGTCGGCTTATGGCCACGGCAAATAGCCTGAAGAAAAAGCAGCAACAGCTTCAAGCTGATCAAGACTTGCTAGCAGACAGGTGGACCGAAGTCCTTGCGGCCAAGGAGCATGAACTCGAGCGCCTGTCCAAGAGTTACCCAAAACGCAGGTTGCTACCTCACCTCGAGGAGGAAGCATTGAAACCTCATTCACTAGTGTATGATGCGGCTGACCGGCCACTACGCGGCCGAGCTAAAGAGGTGTTTTAGCCTGAAGTTCAGCCCGCACCTCGTCTCCACTCAATCAAAAATACTAAGGCCCGGGGTAACACAGAGGACCTACGAGACATATTGGACAGTAAGGCAAAAATAGCAAGGTCAATATACGAGACAAGGGAATGCGCGCCAACACGGGACAATGATCGTCGCGTCGGATACACCAAGAGTAAATCCAGCCGGGCCGGATACAGCAGACAAGACTCATACGAACTGTGTCGGGATATAGCCCGGCGTAGAGGCACCGCACAGTCCCTATTCTTCACTGATGAAGTTATGAATCATGAATTCCTGGAGCGTTTCAAACCCGTAAATATCGAATCATACGATGGCATAACAGATCCCGCTGTATGGATTGAGGATTTCCTCCTTCACATCCACATGGCTCGCGGTGATGATCTACATGCCATCAAGTACCTCCCACTAAAACTCAAAGGACCAGCTCGGCATTGGCTGAACAGCTTGCCAGCAGATTCCGTCGGCAGTTGGGAGGATCTGGAAGACGCATTTCTTGCAGATTCCGTCGGCAGTTGGGAGGATCTGGAAGACGCATTTCTTGACAACTTCTAGGGCACTTATGTGCGGCCAACGGATGCTGATGACTTGAGCCACATAACCCAGCAGCCAGGGGAATCGGCCAGACAATTCTGGACACGGTTCCTGACTAAGAAAAACCAAATTGTAGACTGTCCGGATGCAGAGGCCCTAGCAGCATTCAAGCATAACATCCGCGACAAGTGGCTCGGCCGCCACCCCGTCCAGGAGAAGCCGAAATCTATGGCAGCCCTCACAACACTCATGACCCGCTTTTACACGGGCGAGGACAGCTGGCTGGCTCGCAGCAACAACACATCGAGGAATACGGATACCTCGGATACAAAAGATGTTAATGGTAGGCAGCATCGTAATAGACCAAAGCGCCGCAATAACGGTGATAACACCGAACATACGGTAGTCAATGCCGGATTCGGAGGCTCCAGATCCGGTCAGCGGAAAAAGCCATTTAAAAGAAATACTCCGGCTCCGTCCAGTCTGGATCGCATACTAGATCGCTCGTGTCAAATCCACGGCACCCCCAACAAGCCAGCCAAGCACATCAACAGAGAATGCTGGGTGTTCAAGCAGGCCGGCAAGTTAAATGCTGAAAACAAGGACAAGGGGCTGGATAGCTATGACGAGGAGGAGCCCCGGCCACCGAATACAAGAGGATAGAAGGGGTTTCCCCCACAAGTGAAGACGGTGAACATGATATACACAACCCACATTCCCAAGAGGGAGCGGAAGCATGCACTAAGGGACGTCTATGCGATGGAGCCCGTCGCCCCAAAGTTCAACCCATGGTTTGCTTGCCCAATCACCTTTGATCACAGGGAGCACCCCACTAGCATCCGTCATGGCGGATCCTCCACACTGGTCCTAGACCCCATCATTGACGGATTTCACCTCACTCGAGTCCTTATGGACGGCGGCAGTAGCCCGAACCTGCTTTATCAGGATACAGTGCGAAAAATGGGTATCAATCCCTCGAGGATCAAACCCAGCAAAACCACCTCTAAAGGCGTCATCCCATGTGTAGAGGCCCATTGCACAGGCTCAATCACACTGGAAGTGGTCTTCCGATCACCAGACAACTTCCGAAGCAAGGAGTTAATCTTTGACATCGTCCCGTTTCGCAGTGGCTACCATGCACTGCACGGACGGACATCATTTGCAAAATTCAATGCAGTGCCGCATTACGCATACCACAAGCTCAAGATGCCAGGACCTCGCAGGGTCATAACAGTAAATGGAGACACAGAACGCTTGCTCCATACGGAAGAGCACACTGCGGCCCTTGCAGCAGAAGCACAAAGTAGCCTATTTAGGCAGACCACTCATTCGGCGTCACAGCCCCCGGACACCTTCAAGCGAGCCCGGAACAAGCTGCAACAGGATCGCCTGGCACGATCAGAGCTCGCCTAGCAATTCGGCCCCCATCCCATTCCTAGTGAAGCGACGAAATCCATGCCGCACGTACATAACTACGCATTGAAAATACCATGGACATAGGCGGGGGCACAATCAGGACACGCCCCACATTGTGGCTTAACCGCACTAGGGGCTGTATACCTTTGTCGTTCCTTTTCTCTTTCAGGGCCTAACTCTCTGGAAGCCCTTTCCGGCAGTACGATTGCCGGACACATTCCGGAAGCAACAACCAAGGCGGCAAGAAGCTAAGATGAACACGGGAACCGCTAGGTGGTCTCTAGTAATAATTGATATACCCGCTTTTTACTATTTATGCGTAGCTTGCCCTGGGATAGGACATTTCAAATTGTCCTACTTTATGCTTATTGCACTACTTGTACCAAGTACGCTTCGACGTATTATTTAAATAACTAATCTGTCATTGCATTATTTAAGTTTTTCTCTTTCTCTTATATGTCCACTTACGACAATCCGCACCCGCATGTTCGGGTACGGTCAGTTCGCCAGGGGTTCGCGTTTACCCCATAATATGGCGCAAGAAGTCCGAACACTTTCGACAGTGCGGCACCCCGAACTTATAGCATTATATGCATCAGCTCCAAATCATGTCTTTGGTCAAATGTTGGGTTGCCCGGCTCCCATGCTTTGGTACCTTACGTTCCGCTATATCGGCTAAGGTAGCGGTGGGAGAACTACTGCGATTGTGTCCCGGTCCTTCCGGACGTGCACCTCAGTAGAGAAAGCCAAAAACTGACTGTCATGATAAGGCGAGAGAGTGGTCGTTGTTCGAGAGGTCTCAAGTCCATAAAGACTTTTTCCGCTTTGGGTGAGTGTCACGACCGGTTTTCCAATAAAAATATTCATTGATAAACCAGTCTTTTGAGTCCAGTATGAGAGAAATCCTCCTCACTGGTAGACAATTTCTTGATACAATAAGCCAGTAGCATAAAATATATTACAGGGTTGAACTGCGGTCGCTCAACCAAATTATTACAAGCACGCCAATAATCATACATAATGGCGGACAGGACACAGTGGTGTGGAGACATACTACTGACTCATGGATAGGTTGGTGGTGGAAAAGCGCAGCGGGAAGGGAAATACAAGACTCTAAGAATATCATTTCATCGAACGTCGAGGTGAGGCTCGATAAATTTATTTGGTAGCGGAAGCGGATATAAAACAGTGGCCAAATCCAGGGTCGCACGAGACTGACTGGGACTCCTCTAAGTGTCGGACTCGCTATCGAACTCTTTATCCATGAGATCGCCTTCGTCAGCATCTGGCCAAATCAACAAGCCAGTGAGTACTTTGAAAGTACTCGCAAGACAGTTCGGACGAAAGATATAACAAATGCGTGCATGGATGCAACATGATTAATTCCTTAATGCACAATAAATAAAATTGGCATAACGGGTAAGTAAAAAGGGAAAACGGCGGTAGTCCGCCTGAAATTCCACAGAACATAAAAAAGGACCGATCGGGTGTCTGAAGCGACGCCTCGAAAGGTGAACAAATAAAAATAAGGAAATGATGCCACAGTCGGGCATCTTAGCGACACCACATAAAGGGCTTTTAAAAGAAATGCCACGGTCGGACGTCTGAGCGACATCGCAGAAAGGGCTTTAAAAGAAATGCCACAGTCGGACGTCTGAGCGACATCGCAGAAAGGGCTTTAAAAGAAATGCCACAGTCGGACGTCTGAGCGACATCGCAGAAAG